>NW_005874729.1:0-14459 GCF_000147115.1 Myotis lucifugus
TCGGCTGTACTTCCAGCTCAGAGGGGGCTCCTCTGTGGACAGATGGCTCACTAGGGAGGATCAGACCATTGTGATCTATTTCCTAACTTTTCTGTTTGAACCGAGACCTCGCTGCCATGAAGGGGACTGAGAAGGCTAAAACTTGACCTTTGTATTTGGAAACAACAGCAGGACATAGGGCCAGTTGTAGAAGCTGCCACCAGGCCGCCAGGTGGGTGTGAACTAGCTGTGGCTGAGAACTCATGACCGTGGCTGGTGAGAGGAATGGGAATCCTGCTGAGGACTTCACCCAATCTTCATCGCACTCTAACCTGCAATTGAGAGTTGACCTAGCTGCTGCTTCCCAAGGCCAGTGCCTGGAGACAAGGCTTTTGCCACCTAGCTTGAGCAAGTGAGAGCAACACTGGGACACACTGAGGATGCCCATCTGGCACCTATAGGATGGCAGCACAGCCCATTCATTTTTGCCTGGGGGAGTAGCGGGGGAAATAATTATTCTTCAGGTCTGCTGTCATTGTCTTGTCTCCCTCATAGTACACAGAGAGTTCACTGATGGGAACAGAAAAAGCCAAAGCCCCAGGACCAGGGGAGCAAGTTCTTTTTTATCTTTTTAGGGTTGTTTCAGATTTTCAAAATTTCAAGTATGGTTGACAAACACTATTATAGTAGTTTCAGGTGTGCAACATAGTGATTCTACATTTATATACCTTACTAGAGGCCCGGTGCATGAAATTCGTGCACTGGGGGATGGGGTTCCCTCAGCCAAGCCTGCCCTTCAGTCCGGGAGCCCTCAGTGGATGTCCTACTGGTGGCCACAGTCTGGCAGCAGAGGCTCGGTGCAGCCGTCCCCGTGTGTGTGTGTGTGTGTGTGTGTGTGTGTGTGTGTGTCTGCTGGGGGCCTACCCCCAGCCACACCCTGGAGGCTTGGAGCAGGCACCCCTCTCTGTTGATCTCTCAGGCTACTGGCCTCCACTGCATGTTGTACTCTCCCTGAGCTGTGGCCAGGGTGGGGCGCCCTTTCCTGCTGTGGGATCCCCAGGGCTACCCAGGGACAGGCGCACAGGGGGGCTGGCTGCAGGCCACCCTATCCTGCTGTGGGATCGCATGAGCGATCCCATGGGCAGGCAGGTGCACACAGGGGCTGGCTGCAGGCCGCCCTTTCCTGCTCTGTGATCCCTGCGGCAACCCAGGGGCTGGCACACATGGGGGCTGGCTAGAGGCCGCCCTTCCTGCTCCATGATCTCTGGGGCGATCCCACGGGCAGGCGCACACAGGGGCTGGCTGCAGGCCCCCCTTTCCTGCTGTGGGATCTCCGGTTGCTCATCCCTGGCGGGAGGGCCTGTTGGGGGCGTGACTGCTGGCTGAGGGGCAGCAGTCCATGCCAGTGCCGGGGGATCTCCCGAGGGAGAGCCGGTTGGGGCCTGGCCGGTGGCAGATCGCTGGGGTCACGCCTGCCAGCCCTGGTTCGGGTTGCACAGGGGTCGCCCACCATCAGGGTCACAGATAGCAGGCCCAGATGGTGGCGGGGCAGGCAGAATAGCGCTGTCCCATCCTGCCTGCAGTATGCAAATTAGCCACCATCTTTGTTGGCGGTTAACCGCCATCTTGACTGGCAGTTAATTTGCATATCGCTCTGATTAGCCAATGGGAAGGGTAGCGGTCGTACACTAATTACCATATTTCTCTTTTATTAGGTAGGATAATGTGATCACCACAATATGTCTAATAACTATCTGTCACTGTACAAAGCTATTACAGTATTATTGACTAGGTAGAAGAATCAATAAAATATATTTTATTGATTTTTTACAGAGAGGAAGGGAGAGGGATAGAGAGTTAGAAACATCGATGAGAGAGAAACATCGATCAGCTGCCTTCTGCACACCCCCAACTGGGGATGTGCCCGCAACCAAGGTATATGCCCTTGACCGGAATCGAACCTGGGACCTTTCAGATTGCAGGCCGATGCTCTATCCACTGAGCCAAACCGGTTAGGGCTCAAGTCTCTTATTCGAAGGGAGAGGAAAGATGCCTCTGAGTTCCATAGCTCATCTTTTATGTGGCCATGAAGAGGCCTGGAAGGATTCATGGGTATGGAATTCAAGAGACCTGTGTTTTTAGTATCAATTCTTATTACTGACGGTGCCAATACTACCCACCAGCTTAAGTATGCTTACTGTGCTAAGTGCTTTATGAAAACTATCTTATTCAGTCCTCACAGCCATGAACCTATGAAGTAGGTACTTTTATTGTCTCCATTTTACAGATGAGAAAGCTGAAACACAAAGAGGTTAAGCAACATCCCCAAAGTCAAAGCAATACCTTGAGGTACTGGAATTCAAACACAATGCATTTTAGATCTAAATGCCCTAGCTGGTTTGGCTCAGCGGATAGAGCCAAATATTGGGATGACACTGTAACCAACGGAGCTCCCCAGATGGGGCCTTAGGTTTTCTTTACTGATGAGGAACCTGAGACCCAAAGAAGTGATATTAAGAACAAAGGGATGCATATACCTTTTCAAATATATGCTTTCATTTTCTTCAAATAAATACCAAGAAGTGGAACATATGATTTCACTTATATGTGGAATCCTAAAAAACAAAATCACATGGCAAAGACAGGATATGAACCCAGGAATTCAGAGTCCAGTGCTTACGCTCTTTCCACTGAACACACTGCATGTACATTTGAGACCTTCAAAATCTTGGCCTGAGTGTAACCTGGTTCCCAGTAACTCCCGTACTGCAATTGATGAGCTGGAGCAGGGGTCCTCAAACTTTTTAAACAGGGGACCAGTTCACTGTCCCTCAGACCGTTGGAGGGCCAGACTATAGTTTAAAAAAAAAAAACTATGAACAAATTCCTATGCACACTGCACATATCTTATTTTGAAGTAAAAAAACAAAACGGGAACAAATACAATATTTGTATTTGCATGTGGCCCGCGGGCCGTAGTTTGAGGACCCCTGAGCTGGAGTGTTTAAATTAAGTACTGTGCCTCAAATCACCTATATTTAGTCCTCCTGCTGGAAGGCCTTTCACCTACAAAGGACAGCTCTATTAAAAGGTGAATCTTAGTATAGATAATACTTAGTCAATACACCTGACTTCAAAAAGTTGTTGAGGCAAGCAGGTGTAGCTCAGTGGTTGAGCATCAACCTATGAACCAGGAGGTCACATTTCGATTCTCCATCAGGGCACATGCCCAGGTTGCAGGCTCGATTCCCCCCAGTAGGGGGCATGCAGGAGGCAGCCAATCGATTGATTCTCTCTCATCATTGATGTTTCTATATTCCTCTCCCTTCCTCTCTGAAATCTATTAAAAAAATATTTCAAAAAAGATGTTGGGTATAACATATAACAAGCTTCTAATAGCCCAGCTAGCATGGCTCAGTGGTTGAGCATTGACCTATGAACCAGGAGGTCACTGTTCGATTCCCGGTCAGGGCATATGCCTCGGTTGTGGGCTTGATCTTCATGTGGGGATTCTCTCTCATCATTGATGTTTCTATCTCTCTCTCCCTCTCTCTCTTCCTTCTTCTCTGAAATAAATAAAAATATATTTAAAATAAAAAAGCTCCTAATAATGATAAAATGACAACTCTAAAAATGTACAAATAAAAAGGAAATATAAATGTCCTTTAGACATATAAAAATATTCATTCTCACTCATAATCATATTAATTCAAATGAAAAGTCACTGAAGTACCATTATTACTTATCAGATTGGTAAAAATTTATATGATTAATAATTAGGCATCGAGGAACTATTAGGCAACAGGAACGACAATTTGGCAGTGTCTACCAAAATTCCATATGTACACACTCTTTGACTCAGCAACTTTATTTCTAGAAATTTATCCTACAGTTATAGTTGCAGGTGTGCGAAATGATTTATGTACAAGCTTTTTCAGTGTTTGAACAAAAGAGCAAAAATCTGGAAAGCTAAATAAATATTCATCAACAAGGACCTGATCAAATAAATTACAGAATATCTAAACTGTGGAATACTATGCAGCTGCAGAAAAGAATGAGAAATATCTTTGTGTACTGATACAGGAAGCTCTCCAAGACATATTACTGGTTGAAAAAAGCAGGGTGCAGAACAGTGTATATAGTAGATAGCATTTATATTAAAAAGGAGGGAAATACTACATATTTGTATTATCTTGTAAATGCATTAAAAGTTTTTTAAAGGAGCCCTAGATGGTTTGGCTCAGTGGATAGAGCATGCCTGGGTTGTGGGCTCCATCCCCAGTGTGGGGCGTGCAGCATGCCTGGGTTGTGGGCTCCATCCCCAGTGTGATTTATGTTTCTATCTCTCTCTCCCTCTCCCTTCCTCTCTGAAATCAATAATATATATATATATGTATATATATGTATATATATATATACATATATATATTTAAAATATATTTTATTGATTTTTTACAGAGAGGAAGGGAGAGGGATAGAGAGTTAGAAACATCGATGAGGAGAAACATCAATCAGCTGCCTCCTACAAACTCCTTACTGGGGATGTGCCCGCAACCAAGGTACATGCCCTTGACCGAAATTGAACCTGGGACCCTTGAGTCTGCAGGCCGACGCTCCAGCCACTGAGCCAAACTGGTCGGGGCAATAAAATATATTTTTTTAAAAAGTTTCTTAAAAGTAACAGTGGGTATCTGTTGTGAAATGCAAAGGTGGAAGGGATATATTTCACTATATACTTTTTCAATATTTTGCTGTTTAAATGTTATGAATTTTAAAAATAAAGTAAATGATTGTTTAAAAAAATAGGAAAGAAACAGAAACAGAATACGGTGGGAGGGGTACTCCACTCGTCCTGGCTGTATTGGGGAACTATCTCCAGGAACCACACCCTGCAAACGGCCTTCCTCAGCAGACTCTTCCTTGGAGACGTGACTCAGATAACACGCAGACTTCCAAACTGGCCAACTGGCACCCTTGAACGCATTCCCCCAAATTCTTGCCGCTGTGGGAAGGGGCAGGGCTGCTCTGTTGGGTCTGCTGAGATTGCAAGCTATTTCAGCCTTGGTGACTCTACTCTAGGCTCCATTAGCTACGTGCGGGGTTTATTCAGCTTGAAAGTCCTGAGACTGAAGTCCTGAGAACCTCAGTCACGGCTCTTGTTTCCAACCTCCCGATGTCCTTTAAAGGCCTTCATTTGATCACCAAAGAGGCCTGCTTGGCCTCCTGCTCTTCTGAGTTTAAAGGGGAAAATTTGTTTGTTTGCTTCCAGCACTAATTTAAGTACTTGGTACTTAACCTCTCTGTACTTCTGTTCTCCCCACCCCTAGAAATAAAGTAAAATAAAGTAGCTTGGCCGGCGTGGCTCAGTGGTTGAGCCTCGACCTATGAACCAGGAGGTCACAGTTCGATTTCAGTTAGAGCACATGCCCGGTTGCGGGCTAGATCCCCAGTGTGGAGTGTGCAGGAGGCAGCCGAACAACGATTCTCTCTCATCATTGATGCTTCTATCTCTCCATCTCCCCCACTCTTCCTCTCTGAAATCGATAAAAATATTTTTTAAAAGTAATTAGGATTCACAACCTAGAGGCAAAGATTTCTTCGGACACAGAAAGTAAACAGCCATTTAAAAATTGGATAAATTTATACTTCATCAGAATTTAAAACTTCTGCTCCTGACAAGACATGGTTAAGAAAATAAAAATGAACCCTAGCTGGTTTGGCTCAGTGGATATAGCATTGGTCTGGAATCCTGGGCTGGATTCTGGTCAAGGGCACATACCTTGGTTGTCAGCTTGATCCCCAGCCTCAGTCAGGGAACGTGCAGGAGGCAACCAATCGGTGTGTCTCTCTCATATCGGTGTTTCTCTCTCTGTCTCTCCCCCTCCCTTTCATTCTCTCTAAAAAATCAATGGGAGCCCTAGCGGGTTTGGCTGAGTGGATAGACCATCAGTCTGCAGACTGAAGGGTCCCAGGTTTGAATCCCGTCAAGGGCACATACCCGGGTCACAGGCTTGATCCCCAGTACCCAGTAGGGTGCGTGCAGGAGGCAGCCGATCAATGATTCTCTCTCATCATTGATGTTTCTATATCTCTCTCCCTCTCCCTTCCTCTTTGAATTCAATAAAAAATATTTTTTTAAAGTATATATAGTTTTTAAAAATCAATGGGAGAAATATCCTCAGGTGAGGATTAACAAAAAACAAACAAAAAGAAAAGGAAAAGGAAAGCCATCGACTGAGAGAATATATTTGTAAAACATTTATTTCACAAATGCTCTCATTCAGAATATATTGAAAACTTTCAGAAATCAATTAGAAAGGTACCCCAATTTTTTTTAATGAGCAAAAGATTTGGACACTCACAAAAGAAAAAATAAAGAAGTGATCAAAAATGTTACTAATTAGGGAAAGGCAAATTAAAACTACAACAAGATACCATCACAAATCCACTATAATGGCAAAAATTAAAAATACTGCAAATACCAATATTGGAAAGTCTCATTTATTGCTGACTGGAGTGAAAAATGATACAACTACGTTGGAAAAATGTTTGGTGGTTTCTTGTAAAGTTTTTTATACACCTACCTTATGACCCAAGAAATCGACTCCTCAGCAATTATTCAAGAGAAATGAAACATCTATTTATATAAAAACCATGGGTGTAACGTCACGACCGAGACTTGACCAACCAGAAGGAAGTCAGTCCTGCAGGGGTTGTCTTGGCAATGGCTGTGCCCTCCCCAAGCTGTTTCCTGGAGCTGTTTCTCTGAGCTGTTTCCCGCGAAGGCGAGGTTTGAGGCAGGAACCAGCCCTTGGAACGTGGAGGCATATCTTTATAAAGTTTTAATACATTATATTAGAGGTCGTGGTAGTACTGTTTTACCCACAGTGTCTACAGGAATTGCTGCAAATTTACTTCTCGGTGGAAGCACCTTTCATTCCCAATATAAATTACCCATTCCACTAAATGAAACTTCAATTTCTAGACTCGATATCAACAGTGAAGTTGCTAAAACTATTAAAAAGGCCCACTTCTCATTATTGATGATTGCACCATGGCATCCAGTCATGCTATAAACACCATAGACAGATTACCAAGAGAAATATGAATGTTGTATTTGATGGGAACGTTCTCCTCTTGGAGGGGATTTTCGACAATGTCTCAGTAACGTACCGCATGCTATATGATCGGTCATAGTACAAACGAGTTTAAAGTACTGCAATGTTTGGGGATGTTTCAGAAAGTTGTCTCTTACAACAAATATGAGATCAGAGGATTCTGCTTATAGTGAATGTTTAGTAAAACTTGGAGATGGCAAACTCGATTAGCTGTTTTCATTTAGGCATGGATATTATTGAAATCCCCTGTGAAATGATTTGTAATGGATCTATTATTGAAGCTACCTTTGGAAATACTATATCTATAGATAATATTAAAAATATATCTAAATGTGAAATTCTTTGTCCAAAATATGAGCACGTTCAAAAAGTAAATGAAGAAATTTTGGATACACTCGATGGAGATTTTCACACATATTTGAGTGATGATCCCATTGATTCCACAGATGATGCTGAAAAGGAAAATTTTCCCATCGAATTTCTTAATAGTATTACTCCTTTGGGAATGCCATGTCATAATTAAAATTGAAAGTGGGTGCAATCATCATGCTATTGAGAAATATTAATAGTAAATGGGGTCTTTGTAATGGTACCAGATTTATTATCAAAAGATTACAACCTAGCATTATTGAAGCTGAAGTATTAACAGGATCTGCAGAGGGAGAGGTTGTTCTGATTCCAAGAATTGATTTGTCCCCATCTGACACTGGCCTCCCATTTAAGTTGATTCAACGACAGTTTCCAGTGATGCCAGCATTTGTGATGACTATTAATAAATCACAAAGACAAACTCTAGACAGAGTAGGCATATTCCTACCTGAACCCGTTTTCGCACATGGTCAGTTAGATGTTGCTTTCTCTTGAGTTTGAAGAGCATGTGACGTTAAACTTAAAGTTCTAAATACTTCAGCACAAGGGAAATTAGTCAAGCACTTTGAAAGTGTGTTCACTCTTAATGTGGTGTACAGGGAGATATTAGAATAAGTTTAATCACTTTATCAGTTATTGTTTGCATCACTGTTGTTTTTATATCATGTTTTTGTTGTTTTCAGATCATGTTTTTGTCTTTTTTTAATTATTTTGTTTTTGTCATTTTTATATCATGCTTCTGTTGTTGTTATATCCTTTTGTTACTGTTTATTTATTAATAAATTTATATATTACTTTCATATACATTTTACTAATTTCCTTTCATCTATCACACTTCTATTATAGAGAAAGGGAAAATAGCAATATTAAAATATTTCCACTAATTAGTTCTCTTTTAATGTGCATGAATTTCGTGCACCAGGCTACTAGTATGTTCATAAACAGACTTCAGTAAAAATGTTCAAAGAAGTTCTCTTCGATTGGACAATAATCGTGCACCTATGGATGAGGACAGTGGGTGGGGAGTGAGGGCGGAGGTTGGGGTGGGAACTTGGTGGAGGGGAGTTATGGTGGGAAAAAAGAGGAACCAATGTAATAATCTGAACAATAAAGATTTCATTTTTAAAAAAAAGAAGTTCTCTTCATAATAAGAGCTGGAAACAACCCAAATGTCCATCCCAGTAGCATGATTAAATAAATTCATACAATAGAAATTACTCACCAATAAAAAGGAGCAAACGACTCATATACATGATAACATGAATGAACTTCATAGGTTCAAACTTGTGCTGAATGAAAGAAAGCAGACACAAAAAGGTGCATGCCATTTTTTCAATTATACTAAGAACTAAATCAGAAAAAACAAACTTATGGTGGAATAAAATGGGAAAGTGGTTGTGTCTGGAGGTGTCAAATTGCTCAGGCAATGGAAATGATGGCAATCCTATCTAATAAAAGAGAAACATGGTAATTAGCCGTACCTCCGCTACCCTTCCCATTGGCTAATCAGCATATCCTTATGCAAATTAACTGCCAGCCAAGATGGCGGCCGGCAGCCAGGCAGCTGACGCAAACAGGGAGGCTTGCTTGCTCCAGTGACGGAGGAAGCCAGGTTCCCCGCCTGCTGCTGCCGGCCTCTGAGCTTGCAGTTTGAAACATTGTTACAAATATAGAAGCTAAACAAAACCCCAGAAACCTGCTTTAGTCAGCCGGGCTTCAGCCAGCAGGACCGCAACATTGTTTCAAATACAGAAGGAAACAAAGGCCAGAAACCTGCTTTCAGCAGCGGAGGCCTCATAGCTGGAGCCGAGCCTCAGAGCTAAAGCTGGCCCAGAATAAAAAAAAAAGAAAAAAGGAGCGGTTGGGAGCTTTAGTCACCCGCCAGCCTGAAAACGGCCCTCAGCCCCTCATCCAGGATGGCCAGGCACCCAAGTGGGGACCCCCACCCTGATCCAGGACACCCTTCAGGGCAAACCAGCCGGCCCTCACCCATGCACCAGGCCTCTATCCTATACAGTAAAAGGGTAATATGCCTCCCAGCACCCAGATCAGCGGAGCCGCGAGGCCTCCTGGCCCCTGGAGCAGCGTGACAGGGGGCAGTGCCCAAACCCCCTGATCGCCCTGCGGCTCTGTGTGTGACAGGGGGCGGGGCCACAACCTCCCTATCCGCCCTGCTCTGTTCGTGACAGGGGAAGGCGCCCCAACCCCCTGATCGGCCCTGCGGCTCTGTGTGTGACAAAGTGCAGCGCCCCAACCCCCCGGCCCCTCCACGGGCCCTGCTCTGTGTGTGACGGGGTAGAGCCATAACCTCCCCATCGGCCCTGCCCTGAGTGTGACAGGGTGCGGCGCCCCAACCCCCTGATCCACCCTGCTCTGTGTGTGACAGGGGGCGGTGCCCCAACTCCCCTATTGGCCCTACTCTGTGAGTGACAGGGGGGAGCTCCTCAACCCCCTGATGGGCCCTGCTCTGTGTGTGACAAGGGGGAGCTCCCCAACCCCCTGATGGGCCCTGCTCTGTGCGTGACAGCGTACGGAGCCCCAACCCCCCTGATCGACCCTGCTCTGTGAGTGACGGGGCAGTGCCCCAACCCCCTGATCGGCCCTGCTCTGTGCATGACAGGGGGTGGTGCTGCAACCTCCCCATCGACCCTGCCTTGAGTGTGACAGGGGGCGGTGCCCCAACCCCCCAATCGGCCCTACCCTGAGCGTGACTAGGGGGTGGCATCGCAACCTCCCGATCTGCCCTGCTTTGTGCATGACAGGGGGCGGCGCCCCAACTCCCCAATCGGCCCTGCTCTGAGCCTGACCAGGGGCTGCACCTAGGGATTGGGCCTGCCCTCTGCCACCTGGGAGCGGGCCTAAGCCAGCAGGTCGTTATCTCCCGAGGGGTCCCAGACTGCGAGAGGGCACAGGCCGGGCTGAGGGACCCCCCCTCCCCGCCAAGTGCACAAATTTTTGTGCACCAGGCCTCTAGTCCTATATAATAAAACCCTAATATGCAAATCGACAGAACAGTGAATGACCATTCGCTATGATGTGCACTGACCACCAGGGGGCAGACGCTCAACTCAAGAGCTGCCCCCTGGTGGTCAGTTTGCTCCCACAGAAGGAGCACCACTCAGCCAGAAGCTGGGCTCATTGCTGGTGACCTCAGTGGCGGTGGTGGGAGCCTTTCCCACTTCTCCTGCAGGTGGCCTGTAAGGAGTGAATGATCCCGGACTGTGAGAGCCCCAGACTGTGAGAGGGATGTCTGACTGCCAGCTTAGGCCCAATCCCCAGCAGGCAGACATCCCCCGAGGAGTCCCGGACTGCGAGAGGGCACAGGCCAGGCTGAGGGAACTCCCCCCAGCTCAGTGCACAAATTTCCTGTACTGGGCCTCTAGTGTTTTATATTTTGACTAGAGGCCCAGTGTACAAAATTTGTGCACGGGGGGGGGGGGTCCCCTCAGCCCAGCCTGCACCCTCTCCAATCTGGGACCCCTTGGGGGATGTCTGATTGCCGATATCCTGGACCGCTGGCTCCTAATTGCTCACCTGCCTGCCTGCCTGGTTGCCTCTAACTGCCCCCCATGACAGCCTGGTTGCCCCTAAATGCTCCCTGCTGCCAGCCAGGTCACCCCCAACTGTCCCCTCCCTGCCGGCCTGGTTGCCCCCAACTGCACACACCCTTGCTAGCCTGGTTGCCCCTCACTAGCCCCCCTACCAGCCTGGTCACCCCACACAGCCTGCTGTTCAGTTGTTTGGTCGTCCCTCACTAACCCCCCTGTTGGGCTGGTCATAGGCAGCCATCTTGTGAGGGTGTGAGGGTTAATTTGCATATTACCTCTTTATTATATAGGATAGGAGTATAAGTTACATAAGTATGGGCATTGATCTAACCTCATCAAATTGTGCTAAGATTTGTGTATCTCACTGTCCTCTCCCCAAAAAATAAAAACTTCTGTAAATAAATATTGACCTATACTTGGTAGATTAGGCTTGAGCAAGTGAGAAAATATATTGAGGGTGGTGGGAGCTAGTTTTCTCACAGTTGGGCAAAGGAAGCTACAGAAATGGAGAGGGAAAACATACCATCTGATGCTGGGTTTAGAATTGGAGGTATCAGTATGAACTCATGGTTTTCTACAAATTTCCTGGCTTTGTCTCCTGAGAGAGCCTAGAGGAGCAGTGATATATTAGTTACAATGAGCATACAGAACACCCATATCTTGTTTTCTAAACACCACTCTCCAACTAGGGGAGCCAGGCTTTCTTGGAGAACAGACTTCTGCAGAGAAAGTAGAAGATGAACCTGACATATTTTCTTGTGCCAGAAGTAAGAAAGTGCTCGAAGAACACTGAACAGAACCCAGAAGCCAGCTCGAAGGGGCTCACACGGACCAAGTCTGACACAATCTTTGAGCATCAAAAATAAATAATGATGGTCATGGATTATAACCCAGGGAATTAAATAAGAATCCATGAGTCTATTCTGATATAAATAAATGGGACCGAGGGGGAGAACTTCCTTACAGAATTACAGCTACTAATCGGAAGGAATGGTGGAGTTGGAAAATCATCGTGGATGCTAACACTTGAGGGTTAAAGTGTAATGAGGAAAAGCCTCAAAATATCTACCCACAATTTACTTTTTAGTTATAAAAGGGAGATTAGTAACCTCACAGTGGGTAGATCAGTCAGCCTTTACCTTAATCAAGTGATCAAAATCAACATTGTTAATATCGAGATAAACCTGTTACCAGACAAAATCTGGGCCCAGAGCAGATCTACCTCCAGTCGGTCTGTAGTGTGTGGGCTCTTGTCTTTTCACAGGAAAGATTTCACATCTTGAGTCCAGGTGATTTTTGAGAATATATTCATTGGTTATTTGGTTTACGTATTTTGGTTAATCATCACCCTAGGATATTTTTTTATACATTGCTTTTCAGAGAGAGTGGAAGGGAGGAAAAGAAGAGAGAGAGAAACATCGATGTGAGAGAGATTGGTTGCCTCCCTTTTTTTAAAATCCTTTTTTTTTCTTTTTGGTTGCCTCCTTTATGCACCTGGACCGAGGTCAGGAAGCAAACAGCAACCCAGGTACATGCTCTTGACTGGGAATTGAACCTGAGACCCTTTGGTATGCAGGCCAATGCTCTAACCACTAAGAAACACTGGCAGGGCGAGAATACATTTATTAAAGCTGGGGACAGTGAAGCAAAGGGAGGGGTTAAGGTAGAAGAAGCAACAGGAGAGAGAAAGTCAGAGAAACAGGGGGCCTTAGAGACAGGTTCAGGGGGTAAGTCCAGTACAAGCTGCTGCTACCCACTGCTCCCCTGGTTGCAAGTTTCATGGCTCCTTAGAGTTTAGGAGAAAAAGAACAGAGATACAAGGCCTGGGTCCTTTGTCTTGAGGCTTTTTATTGTTCTTTGGTGAGGGGGAATCCTAAGGGAGGTCTCAGGGGAAGGTCTTAACAGAATCGCTCATTAGCTTTCAGGCGTGTCTTTAAATATGTTGATTCATCAAAATATGCACGTTGAAGGGTCAGGGTTATGTTATCTGGTTAGTTTTATTTTCAAAGACCATCATCAAAGACAGACCCAGACTGAGGCAGTCTGCCCAGGGCCGGTCTGGAATGTGTAAACCATTTGCTCCTAAGTCAGGGAAGATAAAACCTTATGATTTATTAGCTAGCTGTAAAGTGTTCAAATTTTTTGGCCTTGTTTCATTATTTTGTCTCAGTTTCCCTTATTCCACTTGTCAAGGAATTTCCCTAGCTTCTTACTATCCTGTCACAAACCAACATCATGTACCTCCCGAAATGATGTCATATTCCTGTCAAAATGTATAATCCGAATTTAAGGATGAGAGAACATCAGCCAAACAAAAATTGAATGACGTTCTGAAAAAATAAAAAAGCTGTACTTTTCAAAAACGTCAAGGTCGAGAAAGACAAAGTAAAGCTGAGGAACTCACTTATAAGTAACCTTATTTACTTGTTTGTTTGTTTACTTATTAATCCTCACCCGAGGATATTTTTCCATTGATTTTTAGAGAGAGTGGAAGGGAGGAGGAGGGACAGGGAGAGAGAAACATGAATGCATTGATTGCCTCCTGCAGGCACCCTGACCAGGGCCATGATCAAGCCTGCAATCAAGGTACATGCCCTTAACTGGAATTGAACCCGGGACACTTCAGTCATCGGGCGGACACTCTATCCACTGAGCCAAACCGGCTAAGGCAGTAACCTTATTTATAAGGTTCCAGATTAGAGGAGACTAAAAATTCATGACAACTAAGTGCAAATGTGATTCTGAACAGGATAGTAGTTTGAGAACAGATGTAGGTAAAATGGATACTATCTGGACACTTGCTAAATATTAAATGTGGACTGTATTACGTTCCCATGGCTGCTGTAACAAATTACCATGTACTTGCTGCAATAAAATAACATATGTTTATTCTCTGACAGTTCTGGGCAGAGGTTCGAAGTCAGCTTCACTGCGCTGAAATCAAGGCATTGGCAGAGTTGTACTCTGCCTGGCGTGGTAAAGTGCACAGTCTCCCAGTTGCTGTTGAATAAATGATAACTATGTATGTGAAATGGGGCAAAATAAAAGGTAGACAGGAGCTCCTAGTGTTACTTTTGCAACTCATCTGTAAGTGTGATTATGTTAAAATTCAAAGGCACCAGAAGAGTAGCTATTAGGGATAATAGAGGCGCGGATATAAGACTAAAGTTTGGGCCCTGGCCAGTGTGGCCCAGTTGGTTGAGTGTCATCCCACGTGCTGAGAGGAGAGGTCGTCGGTTGGATTCCCAGTCATGGCACATGCCCAGGTTCAGCTCAATTCCCAGTAAGGGGTGTGCAGGAGGCAGCCAATAGATGTCTCTCTCTCTCTCTCATCAATAAAAACTTAAAAAAAAAAAAAAAAAAGACTACAGTTTCATGCCACTCCTAGGGTCCGTGGCCTAGATTCCTCACCAGCGGCGGGAAATTAGGTCAGGTAAGACTGTTT
>NW_005874730.1:0-14459 GCF_000147115.1 Myotis lucifugus
ACTTTGCTGTTAACATAATGGCATCCTTTCCCCCCCTTTTTATTGATTTATTGAGGTGACATTGGTTAATAAAACCATACAGGTTTCAGGTGTGCAATTCTATAACACATCATCTCTGTATTGTATCCTGTGTTCACCCTCCCAGTCTCCTTCCATTACCATTTATTCCCCCTTTACCATCTTCGACCTCCTCCAAACCCCCTTTCCCTCTGGTAATCACCATACTGTTGTCTGTCTATGAGAGTCATTTTTTTCTTTTCTTTTTTTTTTTTGCTTAATCTCTTTACCTTTTTCACCCAGCACCCCAATTTCACTCCCCTCTGACAGCTGTCAGTCTGTTCTCTGTATCTATGAGTGTATTTTTACTTTGTTAGTTTATTGTGTTCATTACATTCCACATAAAAGTGAAGTCATATAGTATGTGTCTTTCTCTGACTGGCTAATTTCACTTAGTGTAATATTCTCCAGGTCCATCCATGCTGTCACTTATTTTTTAGGGGCAAGTAGTATTCCATTGTGCAAGTGTACCACAGCTTTTTTATCCACTCGTCTGCTGATGGGCACATGGGCTGTTTCCAGATCTTGGCTATTGTATATAACGCTGCAATACACATAGGGATGGATATATTTTTTCAAATTGGTGTTTTGGTTTTTTTTCAGGTATATTCCTAGAAGTGGAATTTCTGGGTCATTGGGCAGTTCCATTTTTATTTTTTTGAGGTCTTACCTTTCCTCAGTACTACACCAATCTGTATTCCCACCAACAGTGCATGAGGGTTCCTTTTTATCCAAATCCTTGCTAACACTTATCGTTTTCTTGATTTATTGATGATAGCCATTCTGATAGGTATGAGGTGTTACCTCATTGTGGTTTTAATTTGCATCTCTCTGATGATTAGTGACATTGAGCATCTCTCCATATATCTATTGGTCATCTGTGCATCCTCTTTGGAGAAGTGTCTATGCAGGTCCTTTGCCCATATTTTAATTGGATTGTTGTTGTTTTTTTGTTTTGTTGTTGTTTGTTTTTGGTGTTGAATTGTATACATTCTTTATAAATTTTGGATAACAACCTCTTATCAGATGTATCATTGGCAAATATATTCTCCCAATCTGTGGGTTTTCTTTTCATTTTGTTGATGGTGTTGTGTGTGTGTGTGTGTGTGTGTGCGCACATGTGTGTGCATGTATGTGTGTGTTTGCTGCGCAAAACCTTTTTGGTTTGATGTAGTCGTATTTGTGTTTTTTTATTTGTTATCATTGCTGTTTGTTTCCCTTGTCTGAGGAGATATATCAGAAAAAAATATTGCTATGAGAAATATCTGAGATTTTACTGCCTATATCATCTAGGATTGTTATGGTTTTCAGTTTTACATTTAAGTCTTTAATCCATTTGAGTTTATTCTTGTATATAGTGTAATAAGGTGGTCTATTTTCTTTCTTATTTTGCATTTATTTGTCCAATTTCCCCAACACCATTTATTGAATAGACTATTTTATCCTGTTATTTGTTCTTGACTCCATTGTCAAATATTAATCGACTATCAGGGCATGGGGTTATTTCTGGGCTCTCTATTATGTTCCATTGATTTATATGTCTGTTTTAATACTAGAACCATGGTGTTTTGATTACCATGGCCTTGTAGTATAGTTTGATATGAGGTAGTGTGATTCCTCCAACTTTGTTCTTCTTTCTCAAGATTGTTGTGGCTATTCAGAGTCTCTTGTGGTTCCATATACATTTTTGGAATATTTGTTCTAGCCTTGTGAAATATGCCATTGGTATCTTCATCAGAATTACGTTGAATCTATAGATTTCTTTGGGTAGTATGAACATTTTAATGATGTTAATTCTTTCTATTCATGAACAAGATATACACTTCCACTTATTTGTATCTTCTTCAATTTCTTTTTTAGTATCTTTTAATTTTCTGAGTACAGGTCTTTTATATCCTCAATTATATTTATTCCTAGTTATTTTATTTTTTATGCAATTGTAAGTGGAATTGTTTTCTTAGTTTCCCTTTCTGATAGTTCATTATTGATGTATAAAAATGTTACTAATTTCTGCATATTTACTTTGTATTCTGCTACTTTACTGAATTCATTAACAATGTATGAGGGTTCCTTTTTATCCAAATCCTTACTAACACTTGTTGTTTTTTTATAGTACTTTTTGGTGGAATATTTTGAGTTCTCTATATAAAGTGTCACATCACCTTCAAATAATGAGAGTTTTACTTCTTTCCAATTTGGATGTCTTTTATTTCTTCTCCTTGTCTGACTGCTGTGGTTAGGTCTTCTAGTACTATGTTGAATAAGAGTGGTGAGAGCATACATCCTGTCTTCTTCTCTAAGTTAAGGGAAATGTTTGTAATTTTGCCCATTAAGTATGATATTGGCTGTGTTTCTATCATACACGGTCTTTGTTACATTGAGTATACTCCCTCTATTGCACTTTGCTGAGAGTGTTTATCATAAATGGTTGCTGAATTTTATCAAATGCCTCTCCTGCATCTATTGATATTATCATGTGATTTTTATCCTTCATTTTTATATCACATTTATTGTTTTGCAGATATTGTACCAATCTTGCATCCCCAGAATAAATCCCACTTGATCATGGTGCATGATCTTTTTAATGTATCACTGAATTTACTTTGCTCATGTTTAGTTGAGAGGATTTTAGCATCTATATTCATCAGGGTACAATTTTCTTTCTTTGGTGTGTCTTTATCTGGTTTTGGAATTAGGATAATGCTGTCCTCATAAAATGAGCTTGGGAGTCTTCCCTCTTCTTGAATTTCTTGGAATAGTTTGAAAAGGACAGATGTTAGTTCTTCTTGGAATGTTTGGTAAAATTCACCTGTGAAGCCATCCGGTCCAGGACTTTTGTTTGGTGGGAGGTTTTGATTACTGTTTCAATTTCATTAGTTCTAATTGATCTATACAGATTTTCTGATTTTTCCTGATTCAGTTTTGGAAGAGTGTATGTTTGTAGGAATATATCCATTTCATTCAGATTGTCCAATTTGTTGGCAGTCTCCTTGATCACCTGAGCTGGGTGTTCTAGGAATGTCCTTTGGGTGGGTTATGTGGGCCCTCCTGTTGTAATTGAGTCTTGATTGCTATTTGCCCATTTGTGCCAGTCCTCAGGCCTGCTGATTGTGAGGATCAACCCTGGCCACAGTATATGAACTGCTGTGCAGGTTCTAACCACGTGAAACAGAATTTGCCTCAGCAAGGTTTGGTGCCTGCTGAAATCTCCCTTTGGATTTGCCCAAATTCATTGGATTTTAGTAGTTCCTGATGCAGGAGCAAATCATCAAAAGTCCCAAGGCACCCTGAGAACAGCCTCTGCCTGCCTCCACCTGCTGGCTGCCTGTTAGGTTTAGTCACTGAAAGAACATCTGGTGGCACTTGATTTGCATGAAAGAGGTTCTAAGTGAGTCACCAGGTAGAAGCGAGGAGTGTTCACCAGATCAATACAGGTTCAAACTTGATGCCAGTACTATGTCTGAGGCCACTCAGAAAATGTCCTAGGACCGTGGTCGTCAAGCTGCGGCTCGCGAGCCACATGCGGCTCTTTGGCCCCTTGAGTGTGGCTCTTCCTAAGCCTTAGGAGTATCCTAATTAAGTTAATAACAATGTACCTACGTATATAGTTTAAGTTTAAAAAATTTGGCACTCAAAAGAAATTTCAATCGTTGTACTGTTGGTATTTGGCTCTGTTGACTAATGAGTTTGCCGACCACTGTCCTGGGATATACAAAGCCTATCTGCCACCCTCTGGGTGCTCACACACCATTGTGGTAGGGCAATGATTTAGGCCTGGAGCATTGGCTTGTGGTTCTCCCATGAGGGGGACACACTTATCAGGTTCACAGGATAGTGGGGGAAATAACCCCCCACCTCAAATTCACGCAACTCAGTCACTGACACCCCCTGAGTTTGCCCGAACCACTACACCCCTAGACAGCTGACTTCTCAGCAGGGTGCAAGATCTGCAGATTTGGGCAACAGAGAGTCCAAAGGGTGGGGATATTGTATTTCCCCAGGTTGATGCCATATGGAGGGGAGTGCTCCGCCCCACCCCCATAAAAAAGAAAAAAAAGATTGTTTTTTTGTGAGAAGAACTCAGCTCAGAGATCCTAGTGACTGTCCCTTCAGTTCTCTCCTTAAATCCACAAACCCTGGTCTCTCCTCATGGGATACCCTATGCCAGAGTCAGGTATGAGTGACTGAGAACAAGAATTTGTGCATTGTCCCTTTAAGAGAGAGCTTGTGTCCCTAGCAGACTCTCATCTCTGCCTGGTGGACAGATCCCCACTGATTTTCACAGCCAAATGTTATGTGAGCACCTGTTCTAGGCTCGCATGCTCTGTGATGGGGAGCTTGCCTTGTGGTTGAGACCCCATGCTTCTTAATGGGAATCTTTGCAGCTGAGATATCCCTCTCAGCCATCAGCTGTGGGAGTGGACTCAGCCCTTTTCACATTTCCACCCATCAGGCTAGTCTTGATGTGACTTCTCTAAACCCTTGGTTACAAGACTACTCTTCAGCTAGCCTTCAGTTGGTTATTCAAGTTGAATGTTCTATATTTTCATTGTAATTCCAGTTTGGTCCTGGTAAGAGGTGAGTGTAACATCCACCTACTCAGCTGCCATCTTGAGTCCTTGACTATTGACTTTCTGAGCCTTGGTTTCCCCAGCTGGAAATTGATAATAATGATAACACCCATTTTTAGGATTGTTTGAAGACTAAAGCACTACTAGTACTAGTATGTAATCAGGTGCTTAGTATAATGCTTGGAATATAGTCAGCATTTAATAAATAGAGTCATTATTAACCTTTGAACAACCTTATCCTTTAAGGAACAACACTTTGAATTGTTTTCTTGTTTCTTACACTTGAGTTCGAAGGAAAGACATAAGAACAATTTTTGACAGCTTAGAGAGGACAAAGCAAGGATATGTTGAAGTGGAAGGTTTTGCTCTGCTGCTTCCATTTCAGAAATATTGACAGACACAGGGCACAGCACATGAGCATTTTAAATTACTATAAAAGAGATCTACTTTAAAACATCACCCTTGACCAGTCTAACTTCGCTGTGCCCTGAGCAGGAGACTACATTCCAATAATGACCCACTTTAAATAAGCACAAATTCTGGCCTTTGGTTCAGGGGAACAGAATTTGAGGATTGAAAGGAACCTTAATCCTTATCTAGTCTAACCTCCAGCCTGATGGATGTTTGAATCTTTCCTAAAACACTCACACTATGTCACCATCAAATCTATGCTTAACAACTCATGCCAGGGCAGGACACTCCAATAGTTCACTCTGAATAGAAGTTCTCCATTATATTTAACTGAAATCAATTTCTCTGTACCTTTCAACTTGTTGTTTCTAACATTTGAGAGGAAAAGAAAAAGGCTAATTATTTTTCCCCATGGCATTCTTTTAAATATTTGCTGCCAGGGACAAGGCATTTCTCTCTATTTTGTCTTCTCCAGGCCAGATATCACCAGGTTCCAAGATAGTTGCCTACATGCAAGGCTTTGTGGATCTTCACCATCCTCGTTTCTCTCCTTTGAACTTGGTCTAGCAAATGTGGTGTCTAGAACAGGCTCCTACTTATGTGATCTCACTTACACAAGATGTAACAAGATGGTCACCTGTGTCATTTTAGACAATGTAGTTTTGTTTATGTAGCCAAGAGTGTGCTTGCTTTTTAGGTGACGACAGTGAATTTATTCTCAACTAAATCCCAGTAATTTCTTCACAATTACTACATTCCTATTATCTCATCCTATAATTATGGTGTGAGCATGTTGTTGTTGTTGTTGTGTGTGTATGTGTTGTTTTTTTATTGTTGGTTTTTGGTTTTTTTGTTGTTGTTTTTTTGTAAACTCAATATGAATTATCTTTGTTAAATGTTATCATTTTGAATTAATTCTATTTTTTTAGCTTGGGGACCTCATTCTGTCACCCAGTATATTTGTTAGCCACCCCAAATTCATGTCATCCACAAATGACTATAGTTTATGACTATATAGAAGGCCCTGGGGAAGGTCACTAGAAACTTCTCTGCAGCACATCACTGACCCAAATCTTTGGGTTCTTCATCAAGTTATTATCTGCCTAAAACTCTTTTATCATTTCTTAGTACATCTTAGGATAGGATAAGATAGGATAACTGTTTTTAGAATGTCTTCTTTAAAATTACAGTTTACTTTCAATATCCTATATAATAAAAGCCTAATATGCTAAGTGTCCAGTTGTCCTGTCACCCATTCAACCAATCAAAGCATAATATGCTAATGATATGCTAAGGCTGCTCAACCACTCGCTATGCCATGCACTGATCAACAGGGGGCAGACAGTTGACTGGTTGACCAGTCACTATGACCTGCACTGACCACCAGGGGTAGACAGTCGACCAGTCGACCAGTTGCTATGACATGCACTGACCACCAGCAGGCAGCCGCTCCAACCAGTAGGTTAGCTTGCTGCTGGGGTCTGGCTGATCAGGACTGAGCAAGACAGGCCAGACATGCCCTGGAGTCCTCCTGCAGTCCTCCACAAGTGGTCAACCTCCCATGTCCCTCCCGATCCTCGATAGTGCACTGGTGGGGTCCACAATCCGGGACCCCTCAGGGATGTCAGAGAGCCAGTTTTGGCCTGATCCCAATCAATGCAGGAGCTGTCCCCTGGTGGTTAGTGCATTCCCACAGGGAGTGCCACTCAGCCAGAAGCTGGGCTCACAGCTGGTGAGCGCAGAGGTGGCAGGAGTCTCTCCTGCCTCCGCAGCAGACTAAGGATGTCTGAATGACAGCTTAGGCCCACTCCCCTGAGGGCTCCTGGACTGCGAGAGGGTGCAGGCCAGGCTGAGGGACACTCCCTCCCCCTCCCCCCGAGTGCAAGAATTTTGTGCACTGGGCCTCTAGTTATTTTATATTGGTTTCAGATATACAGTATAGTGGTTAGACAATCACATACTTTACAAAGTGTTCCCCTCAATGTTTCCATTTTCCACATAGCACCAAACATAGTTATTGCAATATTATTGACTACATCCCCTAATAAAACCCAGAAACATATTTTTCTGATATACTAATCTAAAATACTTACTTTTAAAAAGAATTAAAAAAATAGACAAATGTGGCATGAAATGCTTCTAGAGAATGCAATCTAAATCTTAAAATCCTCTGCTTTCTTTTTGGATATTCTCAAACTATCTTTTCTGTAATCCACTTTCAAATTTTATTTTATTTCTTATTCCGTTTTTGGGAATTGGCCTGACCCTGGTCCCCTGGTCTCCTGACAATTCTCTGTTCTCTAAGATTCCTCAAAGATCACAGCAACCTAAGAAATATTAAACTATTGTGAGTTAAAACTATTGTGAAATGTAAGGTGCTGAGTCCTAGAAGCTTAAATATGTTTAGATCAGTGAGATTTTTGTCATAATTTATTTATTTATAATGACTTAACCCATCAGGGGCTGAGAAAAGTAAATATATAAGCAAATAGACAAAAAGTGTTGGAAAATGAATCTGTTACTTGGGTTTGGAATGCTTACTTAACTATAATTCCAAAGGTACACAAACCAGAAGGTGAAAAACTGACAGATATTACTACTATATCAAAATTAAATTGAGGCAACTCGGAAGGGCCATCCCAGCTCCAGGCTTCCTGTGGGGCTGGCTGAGGCTTCTGCTGCAGCTACATCACAGTTCAACACCCACCCTCTGCTCAGTCCTGCATTCCTCACTCCCTTACAGGCCTGGTTCCTGAAAGCACCCCCAGCAAAACTCCTAAATTAGCACATATGCATCTCAAAATCTGCTTTCAGGGAATGTGACCTGAGACAGTTGGTACCAAGAAGCAGACTTCAAGATGGGTTTTTGGAGTTGTATCACTGTGTAGATGCAGCTGTAATGAGGTCTGCCACTGGTGGTAGCTGGAGTCCTGAGTAGTAGAACAATTATTAACATTTTTACTGGTGGTGAACTGGGATGAGAAACCAATAGAAGAGAAAGTGCCAGAGGGTGAAATATCTGCAAAGCTTCAGGAAACAGTAAGTTTCAAGTCTCTGGGATTGAAAGCAATTGCAGAGAGCTATTGGCGCACTGGGGAAAGACAACAGAGGCTGAGGTGATTAATCACCAGTTTAACTCAAAGTGTGGAAGTCAGAGGCCTCCTAAGCAGCATATAAAGAGACTCCCCTCTCCTGTAGAAGGAGGCAGAAAAGGCTGAGAACCAGGCCAAACGCTTAATTATCAGGGTAGCAAGGCATTAGAGAAGTTTGAATTCTCAACCTCAGCAAGTCTGCTATTCCAAGGTCAGGGGTATGACTAGGAAGCAATGGGAACCTTAGTATTAGGATGGAGACTTCTGTGTTAAAAAACTCAAGAACCTTGAAACCCCAGATTGTCTTGGACTCTATGGAATTGGCCCCCTCCTCCTTATTCGAAGCTGATGCTCCTGCTTCTCTTGCATAAAAGATCCTGCATCTCTTGCCAAACACATGCTACCCTTGGGAAATAACCCCACTCAGCCTGTTCAGTACAAGACCCCTAGTTAGAGTGACATCTCAGCACAAGCCAATTGGGGAAGCCTACTAAGGGAGTAAAAGGGAGTGTATGTCAGACCCTGTGGGATCTAGTCTATGTATAGCACTAGGAACTTGGAGTGTATGTATGAGATTGACTCCTGGTGTTGGGTCAAGGGTGGTAAAATATAAAGCTGGATAAGAGAGATAAGGGGGTCACCCTTCGAGGACACAGGATTTAACATCCTGGCAAATTTCTTGGGAAATAGTGCTAATATTCTATAAGATTTTCTTGGAAGCTTGGAAAAAGGAAAGGCCCTCACTAAATGAAGTAGAAATGTCAAAATGATAGTGGCAGCTGATGAAAGAAGCTCAGAGAAGGGGGCACGCTAAAATAGATATACTATGTAAAGCCAGAAAAACCCACCTGAGTATGGGCCATGGGAAGGTCTGAGGACAATTCATTTGTCAAAGCAGCAAGGCATGCATAGGTGAAAGGGTGTTATGGATTGGATTCATATGTTAAAGTCCTAATTCCCAATGCCACCTTATTTGGAGATAGAGTCTTCAGGGGGTAATTTAGGTTAAATTAGTTCGTAAGGGTGGGACTCTAATCTGATAAAATTAATGTCTTTATAAGAAGAAACAGAATATTTCTCTCTCTCTCTCTCTCTCTCTCTCTCTCTCTCTCTCTCTCTCTCTCTCCATGCACTGGGAAAAGGCCATGGGAGAGATAACAGGAAAGTGACCATCGGCAAGCCAGAAAGAGAGCTCTCACCAGAACCATGGTCTTGGACTTCTAGCCTCCGGAACTGTGAAAAACTAAATTTCTGTTTAAACCACCCAGTCAATGGTATTTCAATGGTATTTTGTTATGGCAGCCTGAAGCTGACTAATACAGAAATCCTTGAAAGTTCAAGCCTGGTTGTCCCCTACAGGCTAGAGCTTAAAGAGGAGAGGCTGTTGTGGAACTGAATTTTCTAGTAGCAACAGGCATGACAGAGTCATAAAATGACAGAGTCCAAGGGGTAACATGTAAGCATCCAAAGCAAGGTGGATGCAATGCCATAACAACTGACAAGGGAAGTGTTGTAGCCAGGTGGAGGTCTGACCTGCAGAGAGCTATGAAGATTAAGGGACTTGTAACAGTAGTTAAAATTTTAGGGGTCAGTGTCTACAGCGTGACAGGGCATTGCCTCCAAAGTAAAGAGCAAATTATTGTTTACTCATATGACAACAATAAGAAGGAAGCACAGTGCCACAGTTGAGAGTAGCGTGCCAATGGATTTTATGGCTAAAGTGAAAAGCTCTGGGGCACAGAGCAGGAAAGGACTCAGCAGCAGGTCAGGCTGGTGTGCAAGCAGCTGTAAGGCTTGTTGCATAGACCAGGGAGGCCCTATGGTGCCAGAAGTGTCTGTGGAGAGAAAAGACACTAGGTGGCATTTATAGCAGGTCCTCATAGGAGAATCAAAATATCGAACTCTAGGGTTCTGTAGCAAGGCCACGCCATCTATAAGAGAGATTAATACATCACTCAAAAAGCAGCTAGTAGAAGATCCACCAAGTCGTAAGTTCAGGCAGGCTTAGCATCAGCCCAATGGGAGGTTGAAGTAACTCCAGGTTAGGCACAAGCTGGGCCAGAGGGTACAAATAAGGTACAGGAGCAGGTGGGTCACACCTCTGCTTTCCACCACAGTTACACCAGCATCTCTGTTTCAGCTCAAACCTGCACAACGATCAGCTAATAAAGGAGAAAAAAAGAGTTGAGCTTGGCCATGGGCAGGTTAGTTTTGTGTGTGGCTGAAAACGAATGATGAATTTTTGCTGCACTATAGCCCCACTCAGGGGTGGTTCCGAAAGATGGCAATGAGACCAAATCCTACCAGCAGTCAGGAGTTGCAAGTGGTATACCTGGATATTTACCTTGAGAGCAAATAGAAATGGCCTGAAGTAAGACTATCTGTGATCTCATGGGCAGTGATGAATGGGCTAGCCAGTTGGTCAAGGACTTATAAAAAATAAAAATAGATTAGACGATTGGGATGAGGAAGAATGAAGACGCTTGTGAACTGACCTATGAGCATGGCACGATGTATGAAGATCTTTATGTCATATGTCAGTGGCCCGCAAAGAACACCAGAATAATTAAGCCAGCTGATGCCAGCCAGGCTTTGTTAACAGCACTTCAACCTGAACAATGGTTCATAGATGGAATGACCATGATCAGAATGGTTGCTATACACGGGCTCAACAGCACAAGTACCACTCACCAAGGATGATTTAATTCTTGAAGTTGGCAAATGTCCAACATGCTGACCACAGAGACAAAGGCTGGGTTTTCATATGGCATCATCACTAGAGAAGACCAGCCTGGCACTTGGTGACAAATGGCTTATACTGAACTCCTTCCACTCTGGCAAGAGCAGATTCATCTTGATGGTATTAACATCTATTCCAAGAGTGGACGTACCTTTCCTGACCGGAGGCCCTCAGCCAGCACACTGCCTAAGGGCTTCCTGAGGACTATAACATGTAATTAGACCAGGAGATCCACTTTATGGCAATGGAGGAAAGGCAGGAATATATAACCATTACATTTACTTATCCTATTACTTATTATAGTCCAGAAATTGCCAATCTGATAGAGCAATAGTATGGCCTTTTGATGACAGAAGTGAGGTGCCAGCTTTGATATGATACTCTCTAAGAACAGAGGACCATTTTTCAGGGCATGATATACTTCAATTCTGCCTAAATCAATGGCCATTATAAAATTTATATATATATATATAGACAGAGCAAAATTTCATCAAAATGTATTTCATTAAATGTTCTTCATTATGACCTCTTTGGGCTCAGAAGGCAAAGGAAGTGGTCACCATCTCTGCATATTAATTAACCCTAATGATCAAGAGGAGATGTGGCTACTCTTCACACAGTGGGATCCATAGGAGTGTTTCTTGGCACTTTTCTATTCATTTCTACTAAGGTGACCAGAGTTGAGATCCCTCAAGGGTCACTCTGCTAGTACGTCACATAGATCAGCAGAGGTGCTAGCTCAGGGTAAAGGAAATTTAAAATACAGATATAAAGTAGGGAGACAAACTTTCCTGAGGAAATGAGAAAGGCCAGAATCTTGGACAGCACAAATCTTCATCTCAGAATTAGTTTCCTAAGTTAGTGTGAAACATTTCATGGTGATGTCAATCGACTTGTTTCTATGATTTTCTCCTACTATGCTCAGTTGTTTGGGTGCGGGTACAGAGAAGGTGGGCTATTTCTTTACAGATAGGGCTTTTTGAAGAGAAGTGAAATGGACAAAGGTAAGGAATAATGAATTTGAAGTTATTTTAAAATAAATTGATTAAGTTTATATAATAAGAAAACTAAGCTAGATAAAGTAGGAAATGAAGACAGATGTCCACTGATGTATTGAAATGGGGTTCAATGAACTGAACATTTTGAGGCCAGAGGACCCATGCAGTGGAAATATTTGGGCAACTACAGTAGAGGCTTAGTAGCTTTTAGGACAAAAGTGAATGTTCAAGTTTATGATTTTGGAGACAAATTTTCTAGTGAGGTTGTTGCCCAGCATCTGATCATGGAACAAGGGCTCAGCTAAGGTGGACAAGGCCACAGGACATGAGAAATTCAAGCATCAATAATGTCTAATATGTGGTCCACATGGATGTTGACTTTGCCTAGGATGAAGGCAGGGATAAAAAGTGGAACATGATGAATCAAGTGTTCAATCGTAATAAATAAATAAACCTCAAAGGATTATTATGGAAGACGGGGGGAAGTGGTATAGTCATTTGGTTTGAGCCTTTAAGGCTGAGGGCTTTTCCAAAAGGGATGAAGAAATGGATTGGAACCGAAAAGAACAGTTACCAAACCTCCCAACTCTGAGATACAAGGAGTATGAGGAAAAGAGAATCTACATTTTATGAAAGTCAGCCAACTTGTGTGGAACAAGAGGTTAACACAAACTTGTCCAGAATCATGCCGACTGTCAGTAACAGAATCAGGCAGTCTGGACTCCAGAGCTCACACTCATAACCTCGGAGCCAGGGTGCCTCACAACAGGTTTGCCACAGAAAGAAAGTTTAAGGAAAATGCACGAATTGCATCTTAAGCTCCTGTGGATGGGGGATTTGGCATCACAGAAAAGATGGATAAAATGCTTCAAAAATAAAGGCCCCAGCCTCCAAGACATGTATAGGTTTACTGTTGGCAAACTCAGACCTCCCTTTGCGTTCTCTATCACCGCTCTCAGGCCAAGAGCCTCAGACTGCTGGCCTGAGTCATCCACCCTGGTCCTCACTCCAGAGACTCCTCCTCTCCACAGCGCTCCACACCGTGAAACCTTATTTTTTTCTCTGTTCCTCTTACCTGGTCAAAGTGCATGCCCTCAAGGCCACGGCAGTGACAGTGGACCAGCCGACCAATCCTTTAATAACTGTTTCCCCTTAAGAGGGGAGAGAAACTATAATATATATATATGTAATTGACACATTTGATTGATGAAACTTAACATGCACACAGTATTTTTCACTGTGAGGAGGTAAAACTTTAATCTTTTCTTTTTTATAAATTAAGGCTTACAGATATCACTTGGAATGTTTTAATATTAAAATAAATATCCTATACCAACAAAGGATGGTGTGGATGATAAATAAAATTATTAACTAATAACAGACAAGAATATATATATATATATATATATATATATATATATATATATATATTGAATGACTTAATGTGTTATCTGACCCAGAGGAACATGAAAAGAGGTCACCGGTCACCTGGTGGCCAAAAAAGCAAATTCTAAGAGCAATGGATATTCGTTTTTTTGTTTTCGTTTTTTTTAAATTGGGAAGTTTTAGGGTCCATCTGAGAACACAGAAGATTTAATGTTTTAGCACGTCAAACATTTGTTGTTGTCTTGACACTTTACCAAGGAGATATTAGCTATTAGCCAATCATCTCCATTTGTATTTGATGCTCATCCTGCCTGTTGCTTTTTTAGTCACTCTACCCCTTAAGATGACCAAAAAAAACCTGTTTAAGGCTGCAGAAATTAGGTTCCAACCTGGAGTAATTTTTTTAATCCTCACCTGAGGATATGTTTTTATTGATTTTAGAGAGGAAGGGAGAAGCAGAAACATCAATGTGAGAGGGAAATATCGATTGGTTGCCTCCCATGTGTGCCCTGACTAGGGATTGAACTTACTAGTACAACCTAGGTATGTGCTCTGACTTGGAATTGAACCAACAACCTTTTGGTGTATGGAACAATGCTCCAACCAACTGAGCCACCGGCCAGGGCTGGAGTTACTTTTGTTGTTAATTTATTTATGCTCATGACACAGGTAGTGCCAGATCCTGCTGTGGGTGAAGGCCAAGGTTTCATTCAGCATTCTTTATATGTCACCATTCCTTTGATCAGCAGGAGCCTGAAGCAGCCCATGCTATGGTCCCTCCAGCACAGCCAGCTGCAGCCTCCACAGGCCATCTCGCTTAGGAGCCTGCCGCTGGGAGAGGGGGCTGTGCATGTGGCTGCAGGGATTGATGGCCTGTTAATGCAGCAGGACAGTTGCATTGTCTCATTCTGACAATGTTGCCATTTAACATCCTCATGGGCGGGCACGGTGACCCTACCACACAGCTAATGAGGCTTGGCACGCCCAGCTCAGCCTACCCTCTGAATATTAGTTAACTTCAATGTCTGCAAGCACAAACGTGCAGCAGAGCAGACCCACGATGGTGCGGAATGATGTACAGTGGCTCTTATTACACAAGCCACTCTAGCCTCTGACTTTTTGGAGAGAAATCCTTGCTGGGCAGGGGGCAAAGAGGAGAGCAAAAAAAATGAACGTTTTCCAGATCTTCTTCATATGGACCCAC
>NW_005874731.1:0-5919 GCF_000147115.1 Myotis lucifugus
CCACTTCTCACCTTTTAGGAGCAGTTGAGAATGTAAGCAGATCGTAACATATCAAATTGGCCAAATTGTGACAACGTATATTTTAGGAAAACAGTCTGAAACTTTATCATAAACTCTTATGGGTATAAACAGAAAGAGGAGTAGCTCACAAATATTATGACAGGAAATCCTATAGTAGATGCTTACCTCCGTTCCATGACCGTATCCAACATGTAGTTGTAAATACCCAAAGGCAAAAATAACCTCATAGGATCAGGATCTTCTAAGTTGTTTCCAAAGATCAAGTCCAGCTTCTTAGATCTTCTCACATTGATGTTTCTCCCTCTCGTTTTGGCCATAAGAAAAACATAGCCGAGCACTGTTGGATTAAATAATTTCAGATGTTCTCAGCAGTGCATGTTGCCATCAAGAGCCAGTAACAAAGAATTCAACACCTGTGTCCCACTGTAAGTCAGTTTTTTATGCACTGGAATATTCATCTTGTACTGGTTATCAAATAAGCATATTATCACCACCATTCAGCACGGTGCCCGGTCTTCCTCCACCACTTCAGTCTGAACCACCAGAGTGTACTTGTCGAGACATGGATCCCATCTTCTGAAGGAGCAAATATTTAAAAAATAGACTTTGTGACTGTCGCTCTTGGTAGGTAGAAAATATATTTTGAGACTGAAATAGCTCTTGAGGTCTTTGCTTCAAATTGTGTAAAGAATTCATGATAAAACCCTGAAAAACTGCATCATGAAACAGTCCAAACATATACTATTTGGGATAGCATGAGAGCTTTGAGACAATCTTATTTTTAAAACTTTTAGTCACCTTTATTTATCCTCTGCTGGTTCACACAGTCTTGGATTCCTGATTGATTGATTGATTGACTCCATCTGCTCTAGCCAATTCTTTCATTCCCTAGATAAGGGATATGGTCCTGATTGTATGGAGCTATAGTTTCTAGGTAGCACTGGTCCAGGTGAGCCTTGTCTAGAATAATTGTTATTATATTCATCATGTTTAAAAAACCAATTATTCTGGAGCATGTTCTAGTACATTCATTATTAGAAACTTTACTTTATAGATTCTCACTTGACAGGATTCTCCAAAAATCACAAAACAGATCTTTGATAAATCAAGATATCCTGAAGCCACTTGTATTTGAGTAAAGAATTCACCACCCCAACTTTTGAGGGTTAATCACACATTGCTCAACTAGGAAAAAGAAAAAAATGGAAACAAAGTTAAGCAAAGAACCCAAACATTCAAAGTACATCTGGGAATTGGTAGGAGTTTACATGAGTTTTCCTTAATCCTGCTTAAAGTTTGAGGATAAAAACCATAATCTGCTTTTTTTTTTTACCATGACATAAAAAATTTCTACTTTAGGAAACTAATCCAATTACTGGCTTTGTGCTCATGAGATCCCTTATGGATCATAGTTTAACTCTTATTCTCATTACTGTCAGACTGTCCTTGTGAAGCAAAAATCCTCTTAGTAGTTATCTAAATATATTGTTTTAAAACTAACTACATTAGCCTCATAAACAGCACAGCGTGACTATCAACAGTCGGAAAGTTCACTGTGCTGACGTCCCTCAGCTGGTGCATAGCCACAAGAGAGGACTGTGGTTTCCAAAACCAATGTGACTGTATTTCTTGCATTATTCCAGGACAAGTGTCTAGGCCATTTGTTTTAGATAAAGGGTCCTTTTGAATCCCTGAGTTCTAATTTTCTTTACTCATTAGTTTAATAAGTAAATATCAATCTATTAGCACTTACTAGGAGGGACACTGTTCTAGGTGCTGGGGATTATCAGTGTGCAAAACAGACTACCTCTCCATCATCTTGAAGATTATATCCTAGTGGGAGGGAGACAGTGTGGGAGCTGGTGAAGAGTGCAAGAAAGGAACAAAAAGTGACCCTGGCTGGCATTGCTCAGTGCTTAGAGCGTCGGCCCACGCACTGAAGGGTAGCGATTTTTATTCTGGTCAAGAGCACATACCTGGGTTACAGGTTCAAACCCACATGCATGAGTCAACCAATCGATGTGTCTCTCTCACATTGATGTTTCTCTCTCCCCCTTTCTTGCTCCCTCACTTCCATTCTCTCTAAAATCAATGGGAAAATATTCTAGGGTGAGGATTAACAACAAATACAAAAAGTGAAAAGGAACAGAGTGATGGAGATACCGTTTCACATAGGGAAATCAGAAAGAGGTAAGAGACACCACTTAATTTTTGGTAATGAGATCTACAAAGAGTCTAACAATAGATATTTCTAAAAAGTACTAATGAAGCTAAGCTATCCACAACCATTTAGTAATAGCAAAAGCATTGTCCTTCTAGTAACAATTTTAGCATTCTTTCTTTTCTATGAAATGTTGTTATTTGTTCAGATTGAAATTCGCAATATTGTGTTTTTTTGAAGCTGAGTACTTAATATTGGTAGGATAATTATGATATGTATATAGATTAACTTTTTTTTCATTGTGAATGGAACAAAACATGAAAGCCATGGTGGTATTTTAAGTGAGCTCTAATCACGTATAGACATGGCACATTTTATTGCAAAATTTGGGATGGGCTTGTGTCACCATGACCTAAATTCAGACTTTCTTATCAGTGTATAAAATTCCCAACCACGATATCTGGCACTAAGATCTGTGAACGCCTGGATCAGCTTTAGACCTATATGGGGGCCTCTGCTTGCATACCACATCTCTTCCATATCTATTTTGCTTATTAAATGGTGTAGTTTTTTTAGACTCTGTTCAGAGTGTAGAGCATTTTATGACCATTCTAGGTAAACCCAGAATAACATTTACTAATCTGGATGCACTGTACCTCTGAGAGGTGAAGCAGCTTAAAACTGGCAAACTGTTATTTGGCTATTTTCTATCCTGTGCTGATTACAATTGGTAGCAGATACAAATGTGCCTGAACCTAGTATTGGGAGAGTATACAAAATATTTTAACTAATTTTTTTTAGGGTGGGCAATCTGCCTAATTGACCATAGTATTTTTAAATATATATATTTTAATTGATTTTAGAGAGGAAGGGAGAGGGAGAGAGAGATAGAAACATCAATGATGAGAGAGAATCATTGATTGGCTGCAACCTGCATGCCCTCTACTGGGGATTGAGCGCACAACCCAGGTATGTGCCCTGACTGGGAATTGAACCACAACCTCCTGGTTCATAGGTCAATGCTCAACCATTGAGCCACGCTGGCCTGGTGACCCTAGTTTCTTGAAATTCCCTTACTGCATATCTCGTGAACTAGATTTTGCCATGGATATTTATTCCCATAGCTCCCTCAGATATGACTTTGAAATATCAGGAATTATATAGGTTGTTCGCTGATCCTATACTTTTCAAACTCTTATTTCTATAGCATTCTTTATCTCAACCATTTAATACACAGTGACTCGGATATTAATTTACATTTTTATCATGGGCAACTAGTTAACATGGCTGTTGCTAAATGCCTTTTCTGAGTAGAATACTGGAGATATTACAGAAGTGGGAGTGAATTTGAAAGATCTTGGAACCTACCCTAAGGTTGAATGGACATAAGTTTGTGGAGGCCAATGATGGTTGATTCCAGTGTGAGATGGAAATGAAAAGAGCCGAGTCCTAAGAAATGCGTGAGGCTAGGGAAGAATGCTTTGCTTTTGCTCTTCAGCTTATTCTCACTGTGCAAGGCCAGTGACATTCCCAGTTTGGGAGGCAGCTATTGGCAGCTTAGTATCTGGCAGATGTGTCAGAGAACACATCTGGCTGAGTGTTCCTTCTTCTCTTGACTTCACTCCAGAGCTTACATGATTGAAATCCAGAAGGGCCAATATATATATGTATGTATATATATATATATATATATATATATATATATATATAGAGAGAGAGAGAGAGAGAGAGAGAGAGAGAGAGAGAGAGATTGATTGATATTGATATTGATTGGTTGAGGGCTGTTACCTGAGGAAATGCCAGGCAGTAGAAGGGGATGAAAATGAAGGAAGGCTAGCCTACAGTTAATACCAGAGATTCTACCCTGAGACTATATTTTCCTCTTTAATTCTATATAAGATGAAGCAAAATTAATGGATCTAAGAAAATAACAATTTTAAATAAGCATAACAAATATCCTCAAAGACATAAAATGGATCATAGAAACATAAAACAGGAGCAAGAGGTCATTAAAATAACCAATTTCAGACAGTGAATACAAAATTTTGAAATAAAATAAGCCAACAGATGGATTGCCTAACAGTAGAGATGAACTGAAAAGTGAGTTAGTGAGTCAAAAATCAGATTGAGGAACTTTGCAGAGGGCATTAGGAGGAGATAACCAAATGTAATATGTAAAATAAATTAGTTTAAAAAAATTTGAAGTTTAAAGCACAAATGATACAAGTATAAAAAAAGAAAAATACATAAAAAGGAAATACTATATGAAACAGTTACTTAAAATTTCCCCAAGTTAATAACATATATAAAATGTGAGAGAATGTTAAACAAAACTTAAATGAAACAAATGAAAATATTTACCTCTAAGTATTTACTTATTAACTTCAAAGCTAATGAATATAATGAAGATCCCAAGAAAGAAGAATATACATATATATTACATTACTTGATTTCCCCCCCCCAAAAAAAAAATCACTGAATGCACAAAAACAGAGTAAGGTTTTCAAAGATTTGAAAGAAAAACTTGAAACTTTATATATATTCTTAGAATATCATTTAAATGCAAGACTGAAACTAGCACTGAGAATGGCAGAGGAGAGAGATGGAAAGAACTTGTTCATTAAACTCCTGTGCCTAAAGGCTCCTCTTCCTCTGGATTTCACTTGGAATTGCGGTTTTCTATTAAGCCTTCTTAAACCATCCTAGTTGATACCCTGCTTCTGAGGAGTTTAAGAATTAGGAGGAATACTGCTTAGTCATCAGGGTGTCGGAGGGGATTCTAGCCTGGCAGCAGTTGGACCTCTCAGGGCAATATCATACCTCAAGGGTTATAAACCTCTGATAAAGGAGGTACAGCCAACTTCATCTAAATTAAAATATAGGCTTCCTTACCAGCTTCTGGAAAGAAATTTTGAAGCAGACTTATGTTGATTTTTGCCTGTTACACATCCTATCTATTCCCTTCTTATTGGCCTGCATTCCTCTTTGGAGGAGGTCTCCCATTACAGAGCTAATTAAAAGTCCACTGAAGACTGTACTCCCTCTTACAGAATGTAGGATCTTTTACTGGAAGCATCTGCCTCTTAGTAGGCTTTCTCCTGCCTCCTTACGTGTAGTTGAAGCCCTGGGACAGATTCTTGTCAATAATGGGAGCAGTGGTCATGTATGTCATATCTGGGTCAAGAAACTTAAACAGTGGGCATACCTTCATTGCCTTTATTCATTCTCCAGCTGAATGTAAAAGACTAAGACCTAAGAGGAGGGTGGAGCCACAATATGGAAGGAACCTGGGTTAGGATAATCCTGCAGATTAGCTCTTAGACAGCTATGTGTCTAAGGAATATATTTCTATTGTTTTAAACCATTAAACCTTGGGTTTTGTTTATTACAGCAGTTAGTATTGTCCTACCTAACACATCCATGCTGTGTATAATCTAGTAAGAGTTGGGGGCAATTAGCCATCTCAGCTTCTTGTTGATGCCTTCATCATGGAAGGCAAATATGTTTGGTTCCCCTTCTGTGTGCTTCCTGATACATCTAAGGTTTAAACAGTCCACTAGACACTTGTTCCAATGAAACTGAATCTAAAGTAAGGAGCAAATATGTAGGGAAACTTTAGAACAAGATACACAACAGTGGTAGCAGATATTTGAGAGAAAAATTTGTGCTGGTGGAAAAAAAACAACTCCGAAATAAAGACCCTTGTTAAAAAATAAAAGGGGTGTTTTTTATCCCCC
>NW_005874731.1:6148-14687 GCF_000147115.1 Myotis lucifugus
ACGCTCTCCTAAAAATGTATTAAAATAACCCTTAGGGAATAACAATGGTATAAATGCACAGCAACAAGGAGAATGAGAGAGAAAACAACAGTAGATAAGAGGTGTCAACATAATTTTGAAGGATGGATGTAAATGAGAAAGTGGTCACTGACTGAAAGCTGAGAAGCTTAAACCCAAGATTGACAAGAGGGGAAGCCAACAAAAAGTAAGATTTGCTTCTACTGTCTACACTGATCAGGATCTAGGCTCTGGATACTCTGGGGCAGTGGTTCTCAACCTCCTGGCCCTTTAAATACAGTTCCTCATGCTGTGACCCAACTATAAAATTATTTTCGTTGCTACTTCATAACTGTAATGTTGCTACTGTTATGAATCGTCATGTAAATATCTGATATGCAGGATGGTCTTAGGCGACCCCTGTGAAAGGGGTCACGACTCACAAGTTGAGAACCGCTGCTCTAGGGAGTGGGTACAGGTAAGAGATGCAGCTGAAAAAAATAGAAGAATTTGTTGAAAATCTTTGATTGTCTCCTCTGTCACCATTAGCCAAATGACTACTATTCCCCCTCCATGAAATGGCAAGAAAGATTTATCTGCTCGGGAAATTGACAAGGAGATTCCCCCTCATGGTAAAGAACAATGAATGGGTTACCTCATTGAAAAAAAAAATGGGGAAATTAAATTAATGTTGACATTCATGGCAAATAAGAAAACTGTGTCCCTCCTCTTTCCCATCAACAAGAGGCTGTCAATCATACTTGAGACTTTAGGCGAGAAAGTGGGAGTCTTCTCTGTAGAGAAGCTAAATAGTCCAAAGATTCAGGTGGTGAATTAGTTGTTTACTATATTGAAGTACCCCATCAATCTTACCACCTCTAAGTTAGACAAACCACACCTTTTATTGAAGATTTTCTCTTTAATATAAGTCAATATCCATGAATCTGTGGATATTTCAGAATTCTTCTTATATCAAATTTAAAAAGCAAGCCAAAAATAATTCAAGATGTAAAAACTCCAAAAATTGTATCTTCAGAAGTATGAGGGAAGATACCGCATTTATAAAGTAAAATGGAATTATATAGAAAGGAACACTAAGAAAATACAAAGTTCTTGGAATGAAATATGATAGCAGGGGAAAACAACATTGAAAGAATATAGAAAGAAAGAAGAAATGCAGGCTAATTAAAAAAAAAAAAACCAAGGAAGTTTAAGACAAGAATTTAGGAGATTAATCTAAATTTGCCTGATTGTGTATCAGGCAAATAATCCAGAAAAATACACAAAACACAGCAGATAAGATGGAGAGAAAAAAAATAATCATAGACATACTCATGTTTCCCATTTTTAAAAATCTGTCGGATTAAATTCCCTATAAGTGTTCCTGCAGCAAAACAATTCAAAATGCTAGATGAGATGTGAGTCATTTCTCGATAAAGTTGTGATCATTTCTAATGCTAGATGGAATTCTGAAAACACCTTTTAAAAGCACAGGGCTGAAATGAAAAAGTAATCGCCCTCCTCAGAGGACAAGAAGGAGACAGGAGCTCGGAATCTAGCTTATTAAGTGTGCTGAATCCATGATTGCTAAAGGGCACTTGCCTCAAGTTCTTGACTTTTAATGGCTGCAGTGAGAGAAAGAACAGAGTCCCGCTGGCTGTGCAAGGTGGGGGAATCAGAATGATAGCCCCACACAGAGGCCTCTGAAGATCGACAATTTCAGTGTCAGAGAAACTAAAAATAACCCGTAGTGTAAAAGGGGTGTTCAGCAAATTTACCACAGCCCTGGCACTAGTTGCTAGAATGAAAGTCACTCCTGAGAATTCAGAACTGTAAACTGCCCTTGTGCAGGATCGGAGCTTAAATTCCCCGGACATAGGTGGCATCCAAAGCATCCAGCCGGGGAAATTAATTTGAAGAGACCACAAGCTGGGAGCACCTTGAACAACCACAAATCCTCTCTGGAGTGCTGCACCTTTACACCCTGGCTCATTGAATTCTCTTAAATAAACCACCGCAGATGTGTTCACACTCACACGCAATCACAAAATAATCCAGCGAAACAGCGGTCTACCTTTCTTACCCTCAGAGAGGATATTTGTTCCACAGTTTATTTTTTGTCTCCTGGACTTTGTCTTATTGCTTATTATGCAGAGCTTTTTGTGTTTTTTTAACTATAGCCCTCTCCGTGAGCATTTTTTCAGACACGGAAAAGCACGTTTTTCAGTTCCAGCCTCATCGTATGGTACCAATATTTTAAAATCAATTTTAGAGTTCTTGAGTTTTGATTATTGTGAGACTACACTGCTTACATCTGAGCTGCATGGGTTTTGTTTGTAATTGGAGTACAACTTTTCCCCCAACTGAAGTACATGTATTTATTCTTAATTGAGGTTTAATTGATATTTTAGTTTCAGGTGTACACCATAATGCAGGGGTCCTCAAACTACGGCCCGCAGGCCACATGCAAATACAAATATTGTATTTGTTCCTGTTTTGTTTTTTTACTTCAAAATAAGATATGTGCAGTGTGCATAGGAATTTGTTCATAGTTTTTTTTTTTTAAACTATAGTCCAGCCCTCCAACCGTCTGAGGGACAGTGAACTGGCCCCCTGTTTAAAAAGTTTGAGGACCCCTGCTATAATGATTCAATATTTGTATATACTGTGAAATGATCATTACAATAAGTCTAGTTAACATCTGTCATTGTACATAGAGAATTTGTGTGTGATAAAGATTTTTAAGACCTTAGCAACTTTTAAGATCTTAGCAACTTTCAAATATGCAATACAGTGTTATTAACTATAGTTGTTATGCTGTACATTACATCCACATGACTTATTTATTTTATAGCTCAACATTGTACCTTTTGACTCTCTTTGCACATTTTTTGTACCCCACACACCCCACCTCTGGCAACAACCAATCTGTTTTCTGTATCTATGAGCTTTCTTTGTTGTTCTTTTTAAGATTTCACATATAATTAACATCATAATATTTGTCTTTCTCTATCTAATTATTTCACTTAGAATAATGCTCTCTAGATCTATCATGTTATTACAAACTAGAGGCCCAGTGCACAAAATTCATGCACGGGTGCGGTCCCTAGGCCTGGCTGGGGATTGAAAGGCAAGCATCTGGCGTGGAAGGGCAGGTCCCAGCTGATCTCTGGGCCCTGGGCAGCACCTGAGCCCCCAGACCCCCGCACACCACATCCACCTGAGTTATGGCACCCGAGTCCCTATGCAGAGATGCGGCGAGCACAGCTGGATGCTGCAGGCCAGGGCACAGCTTGGGCCTCTGGGCTGCCCAGCAGCTCTGCACAGAAGGTGGGCAGGCAGCACGCTCTCTCCTGGCTGGCCTCACAGACCGGCTCACACGCAAACCCACGGGGAGCCTGATTGGCCCCTGCGGTCCCAGCAGCTGTGGCTCAGCTCACCCAGAAGAGGCCCCATGGGTGCAGGGCAGGCTCCTCACAGGCGCCCGGCACCTGAGTGTGGGGGCTTTCCTGGTGTGTGAACCCTGGTGTCCCGGGGAAAGGTAGTAGGGGGAGTGAGAGCGAGCTCAGCGAACACCCCACATTCTCACCGCACCTCCATCCCTGTCACCCACACCCCCAGGTAGCTGGCAAGAGGTCACAGCATGTTGCCAATGCCTGCCATGTTCCATGCCACCCCTGGCGAGTGGTCAAACTCCCGTTCGAGGAGACAATTTGCATATTAGGCTTTTATTATATAGGATGGCAATATTTCATTGTCTTTTGTGGCTGAGTAATATTCCATTGTGTGTTTGTGTGTGTGTGTGTGTGTATCAATGTTTTCATCTATTCATCCATCTATAAACATTTAGGTTGTTTCTATACTTTGACTATTATAAATGCTGCAATGAACACGGGGGTATACATAGCTTTTCAAGTTAGTGTGTGTGTTTTTCTTCAGATAAAGACTCAAAAATGGAATTGCTGGATCATATGGCAGTTCTATTTTTAATTTTTTGAGGAAACTTCATATTGTTTTCCAAAGTGGCTGCACCAATTTACATTCCCACCAACACATCACAAGGGTTGCTCTTTCTTCACGTCTTTGTCAACACTAGTTATTTGTTGTCTTTTTGATAATATTCACTCTAATAGGTGTGAGGTGATACCATGTGTAGTTTTGATTTCTATTTCCCTGATGATTAGTAATGTAGAACATCCTTTCTTGTGCCAATTGGCCTTCTTGTGTCTTCTTTGGAAAAATATCTATTCTTCCTATTTTTCAATTGGATTTTTTTTTTTTGCTATTAAGTGATATAAGGTTTTTTTAAAAAATATCTTTTGGATATTAACCATCTATCAGATATGATTCACAAATATTATTTTCTATTAAGTAGATTATTTTTTAATTTTGTTGATGATTTCCTTTGCTGTCCGGAGCTTTTTAGTTTAATGTAGTCCCACTTATTTATTTTTGCTTTTGTTGTCTTTGCTTTGCTGTCAAATTAAAAAAATCTTCACTAAGACCTATGTCCAGGAGCTTGCCCCTATGTTTGCTTCTGTGAATTTTATTGTGGTAAGTCTTACATTAAAGTCTTGAATCTATTTCGAGGTAATTTTTGTGTGTGGAGTAAAATAGTGATCTGATTTCATTCTTTTGGCTGGGATGGACATCTTTTCCACTATTTATTTAAGAGACTCTTCTTTCCCATTATATGTTCTTGACTCCTTTGTTATAAATTAATTGACCAAACATGTGGGTTTATATCTTGTTTTATATTCTATTCCATTGATCTATGTGCCTACTCTTTTGCAAATGAATTACTGTTATGATTACTATAACTTTGTGATATACTTTGAAATCAGGGGGTGTGATGCCTCCAGCTTTGCTCTTCTTAAGAATTCTTTGCTATTTGTATTTTTGGGGGTTCCATACAAATTACAATATTGTTTTCTTTCTCTATTTCTATCATTGTTTTGATAGCAATTACAATTAAATTTTTAGATTGGTTTGGGTAATGTGGACATTTTAAGAATATTAATACTTTCAGTTTATGAGCACAGAATATCTTTCCTTTTATTTGTGTCTTTTTCAATTTTGAAATAAATTATCTCATTTTTACATTCGCTGATTTTTTTTCTTATGAGTCTATCATTAATTTACTCCTAAAGTTGCAAAGCTCTCCTGAAGGCTGAAGTACAGCAGGTCTTTTATCTGCCTGTTTCCAGGGAGGCTCTCCTCTTCGCTCTCTTAGTCCCTCTGTCCAGACCCTGTGCTTTCTAGTTCTGCTGCCCCGTTCCAGGCTGCTCCTCTGTGAGCGACATGCTGAGTGCCTCCTTCCCCACCCTCCCGAATAAGAGCCCATGATTCTTAGGTCCCCTCTCGTCTGTTATTATTTACTGTTTGTTTATTCATCTTGTGATTAGTCCTCCAATAGCTTACTAAGGGAATGTGCATTGGATTCAAATTTGTAGTTGTTGCATGTCTAAAAATGCCTGTATTCTAGGCAATTATTCAAGGGGAAAACTGGAATGACCAAGTGTTTATAAAGACTCACAGTTTTCAAAACCAGAGAATATTCTGACAGCTTAAAATAGCTGAAATATAAGAGGCAGGGGCAAACTTGTACCCCTGGCTTATTCTTATGATTTCTGATATTGACTGGATTGATGATCATCTTCTGAATAGATAACAATTTATAAGATTCATTGTTCAACATACTTTTGTCATGTTCAGAGTACATGAACTGACATAATTTGATATAATGATAAACAAATTTTATGTTAACTGTACTTATCTAGGATTATAAAATAACTAGAGGCCTGGTGCATGAAATTCATGCAAGGGGCTCTGTCCTCACAGCCTCGGCTGCCTCAGCCCTCGCAGCCCCAGCTTCGTCTGGAAGGTCATCCGGATGGTCATTCTCCTGTTCGGTCTAATTAGCATATGAGCTCTTTATTATATAGGATATGCAAATATATTTGACCTGGTGCATATTTACAAAGAAAATAGTTTCATTTTTATCCCTACTGGTGTTTTATTTTACTTAAATCAGATTTTTTAATATCACCATGCAAATGATTACACCAGTAAATTATGGGTGACTTTGAAATTGTTTCAGAAGGTTAAAAATAGGTTGCTCTTTACCGTCTTTTTGTTTTTTATCATATTGAGGAGTTTGTAAATCAAGCAGTAATAGTAATTCTGGAGATGAAACTCGCTTTTCAAAGGCCACAGTCCTGTGGGTGAGAAATTTGCGAAGATGCCACTTGAGTGTTTGAGCTGAATGCATCCAAGGAGGATCATAAGGGCACTTCTTTGTGTTTGTGCTTTCTAACTCATGACTTCCATTCTCAAATGGTATTTTACAGGTCATTGAGCTCTCAGTATAATATTATGGTTGTTGGAATTTTATTGTTTGGATTATGGGGAAAACATGCTTACAGTGTCCATGCGAAGATTCTCTCTGGTCCAACAATAAACTGGTGCAATCCATTTCCTATGCCTTAAGTATTTTTAAAAATCATTTCTGCTTTTTTTACTCTACATCACTTGTCACTGGATTTCTTAGTGAGATTGTGTTTTAGTCCTTTTGAATTGCTTTGGATCAATCCAGGAATGACAAAAAGAACAGGAGCTCGGGTTGAGTGAGATGTGGCTTCAAATCCAAGTCTGCTATTTATCAGCAGTTTCTCTTTAAGGAATTTTTTTTCACTTCAGTTTTCTGAAAAATCAGGTTGAGATATAGGGTTTATTAACAATTAGATGAAATTCCTCAAAGTGTCCAGCATAAGTGTCAATGATCTCTACCTCCTCTTTGAAAAAAAAAAGAAAACATTTCAATCCTCCACTTATAGGCTGAGTACCTCGTACTAAATGGCACCTCCAGGGTCCATTTGTTTTTGTGTGTGTGGTTACATCTGATTGAATGGCAGTAATAATAAAATTGCTTTAATTTTTTTTTTACTCCAGCCTTTCCTTTCATTGTCACTTTCCACCTTTATTTGGTACTTACTGAATGATTAAGTTAGCTCACCACCGAAGTTTAAATAGACTAAACCACAAAGATTCTTAATTACATAGCCTAATTCTTATGTTAAAATGAGCATGAACTGTTCGGTTGAACCATAAGAAATTTCTATTGTTAGTCTGTATTTGAACCACAAAAATAGCAACTTCATATGGTTCAACCTAAAAAGTTCAGAAAGTAATAATAATATTTGAAAAATATAAGTACTAATTTTCTGTTATAATGAGCTTTTACATTAGTTTTTCACTCCCATGTACGACGTTCACATATGTATGAGAGAGACTGAGAAGTGATAGATAAATCAGGGTTCCTTGGGAGAAAATGAATACTGCAGAAAGGGGTTATATAAATAAAATCATGAGGGAGAATAAAAATAAAATCAAGAGGTAAATTATGACTTGTAATTAGTTTCTCTAATTTAAATAATTTTTAGGATTTTATGGATTTTAAGGCTTTTATGAAATAAAAATAAGCTTTAATAGTATGTCTGCCTTTCCTCCTCAACTGCCATGGTATTAACCGAGAACTTGAAACTCAAATGTAACTCTGACAAACCTGAACGTTTGCAGGTCCATAAATAGAGCCATTGGGGAAGTTCATCAGGCATTGTGCATCTTCACTTGAGCTATGAGAATCATTATTCCAGATAAAAATAATTCTCCTTTTAAAATGTCTCCACACATTTTCAACAGTCACTCAGCAAATTATCATTTCAGTTCTTTAGATAAGAGGATAATGCCACTGGCTAAGATAATGACAGTCAATTTCCCACTTAAAAATATTTTAATTGTATTCATTTTTCTTATAATGTCTAATCCTACTCACTGTGAAATATGCAAGAAAATCCCTGGATTAATGTCTTAATTATAGTGTTGGCTAATGTTGCTAGGTAGATGATTTTTTAGTTTTGAATATTTTAAAAAGTAGGCTCATTTCCCCCCCCCGACTCTCTGAGAGGATAGGCAACCCTTAAATGGATGATCTAGCTCTCTGTGCCCCTAATTCTGGCAGATGAGCTATTTAGGTGACTGAAGAGATGAAGAGAAGTTATGTATGAATTCAGCAGTGTGGACTTCTCACCAAAGTCACTACAATAATGAGCTATATTGACTTCCCCTCTTGCCAATAATAAAGGTCAATGGGGAAACCCTGAGACAGGCCCTCCCCCTTCTCTCCCAAAGGCGAGATAACAAAAGAAACACAACAAAACTCACTTCTGTTCCTTTGAGACAGGTGGAAAGGATCCTGGATTCTCTCACCCATCCTGGGTCTTACTCTAATCTTTTGGAATGTAAATATGCCTTGTCAAGGGCCACATAAATCCCAGGTGACTGTCTTTTATAACCTAGTGACTTCACCAAAGCCTTGGTATCAAACTTAGAGAAATAGCACCCCAGTATTTCTGGCACTTTTGGGAGCTTAACCTAAGAAACTTGTCTGGGCTGTAACCATTGGCATGTCTTTAGGCAGGTCAGAGAAGTTTTATTACCCTACTGGATCAGAGAAATTAACTGGAGAGATGACTGTAAATAT
>NW_005874732.1:0-7676 GCF_000147115.1 Myotis lucifugus
TTTAATGTAGCACACTCTCCTGATTACAAATGAAGACAGTTTGTTGTCAGACAAAAGTGGTTATTAGAAGCTCTACACATATTTCTATCTACTTTTCCTTTTTTAAATATATGTAACAGAGACTCTGAAATGAATTTCTATTGTAATAGCATTACGTACTTGATTTCTCTTTTCTAATATACATTAAATTTCCAATAAGTGTCCTGGATTTTGCTGTAATGTCCAAAAGGGTAGCTTCCAGCCACATGTGGCCATTTAAACTTAAAGTGGCTACTTTACTGAACAGCAGATATAGAACGCTGCCATCACCATATGCTGTTCTATTGGACAGGACTGCTCTGCAGTCTTGCTACTAAAAATGTGCTCCAAGGCTCAGTAACATGAGCCTAGCCTGAGTGTGTGCTAAAATCTTGTTAAAATTGTGAAAACAAGATATGAGGCCATTTTTCTTCACGTTAAAGTTTCAGACATGATGCTTCTATCTGAGGGCCTTGTTGAAATGCAGATTCTGACTCAGAAAGTCTGGAAGAGGACCCAGGATTCTGCATTTCTAACAAGCGACCAGATGACATCAATGTTACTGCTCCATGGACCACACGTTGAGTATCAAGGATCTAGAGCAGTGGTTCTCAACCTGTGAGTCGCGACCCCTTTGGCAGTCGAACGACCCTTTCACAGGGGTCACCTAAGACCATCCTGCATATCAGATATTTACATTATGATTCATAACAGTAGCAACATTACAGTTATGAAGTAGCAACGAAAATAATTTTATGGTTGGGTCACAACATGAGGAACTGTATTTAAAGGGCCAGAAGGTTGAGAACCACTGATCTAGAGGAAATGAAAATAATGTGAGAATAGGTTTTTGACCTCAGAAAACATACCATTTTTGAAAAGGGTTAAGATTTAAACATATAAAGCATTGACACAATAAAGAATTTAGATGTGACTATTGATTTGCAAGAGGATATTATGAAACCAGTTTTCCAGGCAGTGACCAAACCTTGTGATGATTATTACCAGTGTGATAATCATAAGTGAGTACAGACAATATGAAAGAAGCACAGAATGCATCATGGTGAGCGCTCAATCTCTGAAAATAGATCAGTTCTCTGAGCAAGAAATGAGGAGACAGAAAAAGGAAAAAATCAAAGGTCTCACCCTAGCTGGTTTTGCTTAGTGGTTAGAGTGTCAGTCCCTGGATCAAAGAATCGAGGGTTCAATTCCTGGTCAAGGGCATGTACCCTGGTTTATCTCTCTCACATCAATGTCTCTCTCTCCTCCTTCTCCTCCTTCTCTTCTTCTTCTTCTTCTTCTTCCTTCTCCTCCTCTTCTTCCTCCTCCTCCTCCTCCTCTTCCTCCTTCTTCTTCCTCCCTCTCTTTCACTCCCTCTGAAAATCAATAGAAAAAATATCCTCGGGTGAGAATTTAAAAAAAAAATCAAAGGTCTCATTTGTAAGAAACGCCCACAATTATGATTGACAGGAGTGCTAGGACCCTGCAGAGCTTCAGAGGTAAAGGAGAGTTACTCACAGGCAGCAGATCACCATTTACAAAGAACAAAACCTCAAACTATAGTATTTAAGCTAGAAACTCTATTGCTTAAAATATACGTGTATATATATAATATATTGATACTTTCCAGAGACCTAAATTACAATGAAAATATAGATAAGTGGGGAAATCTCTCCCAGTTATCTCTCTCAAATCTCCAAATTTCTTTTGGAAAACCACCCAAATAATGGTGCTGTGACAGCGTCTATCTACAGCCCCTATTCTGAGGGAAGTGCAGAAATCTCTGATGGTTTGCAAAACTTTCCTACACAAAACTCTGCTACATTGAATGCACTCAGGTAAACTACCTTACTCATGAGGCATATAAGTGAAAAACAACTAGAACAAAGTGGAATTTGGAGGAAGGGGAGATATTGAGGTAAAAGATATTTTTGCAATGCGTCTTCATAAATAAGTGCAGAGCTAAGACCATCCTAAAACACTAGAAGCATTTTCCTAAAATATGTCTACTATATTGAGATGCTTCTCAAATAGAAGCCTGGACACCTGGGAGAAGATGTGGCTCTAGTATGACATCATGATCACCATCACCACTATCATCACCATCACCTACTCTGCCCCAGATGTGCTAATGCTCTGCTGTGGTTGATTTCATGGCACTGAAGGAGCAGCAGACCAAGAAGTTGTTCCATCTCTATTTTCATTGCAAACCCTGATGACATTACATCCCCTGTATAAATAAAGGAGTAAATATTTAAGAGACAAAATTTTAACTTTGACTTGTTTTGGTTCTTGAGTAAAGGAAAAATATATTTTTACAAAATAATGGAATCTAGTTAAAATTATTTTAGTTAACAATGTGATTTGACCTGCAATAAAACAAAACTGATTATAAATATTAACATTATCATCTCATCACCTTCAGCAGCCTTATCCTAGTAAGAAGAAAAAAATATCCCAGGAGAATGATCTAAAGGTATAAAATACTTGGTCCCCTGAAGTAGATTTTAGTTAGTGCCAGACATAAGATAAGTAAAAGGATTAAGCAAAAGTGTGAGAATAAATGAAAACACTCCTTTGTGGGAAACAGTACTTTGAGAACCTATTATTCTCCTGGAGAAAGTTTGTTTTGTAGACAATATTGTTGAATTATTTTACATTAAAATTATTTGAAGCTTTTTTCCTTACTACCTTCACCCTCCTCCTATCTAATGGGCTTAAAACAATCAAATAGCAATGCTATGATTCTACTGCCTGCTGGGCTGACCTCCCCACCAATAGTAGACGCTTCTTTGGAGAGGAGCTTTGTGTCATGAGCAGAAGAGGAAAAAATGTAGGAGTGAGAGTTTTACAGACAATATTCATCCAGAAGATGGTTTTTCTATTCTTTGCTGGGAGCAGGAAGAGGTATACAATCCAGCCATCACTAAAGACAGAAATTACTTCAGGGAACTCAAAGAGAATGACATGGAGAAATTCTATCACATCTGCTCTGTACAAATCTGTGCAATAGAAATAGGCACAGCAATCATAAGATCAGAGGTGCTGGATAGACAGTTGATGGATTCCAAGTAAAGAAGAAAGAACCCGCTTTAATGATCGCTTCAAACAATAGCAGACCGAAAACACACACCTGAGAATCAATTCTGGTTTTGGTCTTAGTGAATGACCCATCCAGATGGGGCTCAGAAGTGAATATTGTGCAACAGGAACAGGAAGACTCAGACCCCAGCATAATCCAAAAAGAGGCTGAGGACAAAACAAGCTCACCTATTTCCTATGTCTTCTACCTCTCAGGTTTGCAGTGGAATAACCAAAGAAATAAAAGGAAATGGGAACAAATCAATCTCACCACAAATCATTAAAAAAGAAGGAGAAAGAAAGGTGGTATTCACAGGCCGGAAGCTTCAGGAATCTGCACTGCACAGACTTCTGTCAGGGCCATATGAAAAGAAGGACCAACCTGAAGGGTAACAAATGCAAAGGAGAAGCCAGGCTGGGGAGTAACTGGGTGGGACCCCCAACTAGAACCCCAATTCAGAGTGATGGGTCCGGCATTGAGCAAACAACCTCAGAAGAGGCTTTGGCAAATAGAGGGTAGGGCGAAGGTGGGCTTATAGACGTGAGAACACAAAACACAGAGTATATTCTTGTATTATTGATTAATCACCATATTTTTTTACCATGCGAACAGCTGCAAACCTACGTTTGCCCCACCTTGTATAGTAAATGTTGCCACGGAGAGCAGTGTGCTACCAGCAATCCTGCCAAACTTGTAATTGGTGTAGAGAGATGGCCCAGCACACGGGACATAAAAATGTCACAGCGTGGTGGTGAGAAGAGTTTGATGTTATAGTTCTTCATGGACAATCCCTACCAACACCTGAAAACCTCACAGAAATGAAACTGTACTTTGCAAGTGCCTCGGGTGGGGGCATCCTTCCTCTCCTCATGGACAACTTCAATCCTGATACAGAAAAAAATTAAACTGAACATAAATTTCTACTTCGTCTGTGAATCCAAAGTTTTAAATGGGGTTCCATAGCATCTTAGCTACAGCTATTTTACTTCTCACTACTGGAAAAACCTGTATCTTCTGTAAGGATAAATAGGTAGAAAAATAAAACATGTTTAAATTTGTTCATGAGCATGCAGGTCTATCTGAAGGATCAGAGCTGATTTTCATCTGTGACACAGCCTTTCTGATAAAAACAGAAGAAAACTTTGAAAGCCTCTTCATTTTAATGTCCATGACATTTGAAAGGGTTCGACCTCTATAAAATAGAACAGTTAAGGAGAAGTTGGGCTTCCACGTGGAAATTAAGTTTCTAAATATTACTCATTGGAGGCAGTGAACAGCAGATTGGTTGCTACGGAGTGTAGAAATATAGCCTCGACTCCCCAGAACACAGAAGAAAGTAGCAAAGGGATCAATATGGTAAGTGAAAAGATAATAGGGAGATGGGAGATTGAAGGAGTTCCCCTACATTCGTAGTAAGAATTCCAAAAGCATTTGATGGAGAAAAGCTCTCTGCAGAAGCTGGAAGAAGAAACAAAGAAAATAAAAATGAAGATAAGTTTACTAAATCAAAGAGAGCTGAGGCTTTAAATCAAAAAAGGCCACCTGGACATAGGCAAATTTAGTGAAAAATAACAGACGAAAACAGGTCTTGACAATTACAAGAATAAAATAAAAAAAATAGAAACAAGCAAACACCATCTTGGCAGAAAACCAGGCAACACAGAAAGAAAAGAAAGCCATTTCAATTCCATAATTCTCTTTTACAATTCTATATTTCAAAAGCAAGCTGTTCAACTTCTATAAAGTTAAGATGACTATTGATTTGTACTCAAATGTATATCCAGCCAAGCAATCACTCATGTTTGGAGGCAACAAAGACATTCTCATATTCAAGAATTTAGAAACCATCAGCCATGTGCATTATATTTTTTATGAGCTATTAGAGCAAACTCAGAAATAAATTAGAAGGATTTTTGGTAAGCAAACATCTGTAATTATTAGAATTATTGGCTGAATAATCATTAATGTAGTCATATAACAGCAGCAGCATATAATTATCTAACTATGTATGATTCACCATTGACAGAGAGTGTGGAAACATAGAGAGAAGGGACAGAATAAAGAGAGAAAGAGAAAGAAAAAAACACAGAATGAAGAAAAGAAAGTTAAAAGAAAAGAATACTTATTCTATCATATTAAACAGGAAAGCTTTCTTCAGTCTATGTAATTAGTTTAAAAAATAGGTTCTAGTAGATTTTTATTTAGTTTTATGGTAACAGTATAAAATAGAATATTTAAGTCATTGTAAAAATAGCAAAAAAAATAAACAACATATTAATATCAGGTTATGGAGGAGATGTGGTCACTGGAGATAAAAGAAAAATGCTTTTCTAGAAATGTGTAGGCAAAATCTTCAGAAAAGAATACGAGGGGAAGCAAAGGTTGGTAGAATCACCCCACATTATCGTAAACATGTAGTTATTTGTAACTCTTGCCTTACACGATGTTTAAGTGTGCAGTCTACTACAATAAATATATTTTATTCGCAGTGTTGGTTTGTAATTCTTAATAAATCTCCCATGGCTCCCAGGCTCAATGCTGGCTGTCCATTCAACATTCATTCCTTTATTCCCATTCAACACCTGTAGCTCAAAAAAAAACTGACCACCACTACTCCCAACCCAGCTCCAGAATGGATCCTTTTTAGTTTAAGCTGAACAGTTCCATCCATTCCCCCAGCCACAGTTAATATTGCTAACATATATCAGATCCAGAGTGGGTTGGAGGACTCTTGCTTGGATTAATGGAACAGAATGCTCAGTACCTCCCTCTGAATACTGTCTTGCAATGTCCCCAAACTGCAAAACCCTTTTCAGTAATGGGAGCAGTCGATAAACAGAGCCAAGAAATGATGAGAAAAGGAAGTCAGAGACAATTGATTGCTAACGGGCTAGATTTCCAGTCATACAAGCCAATAAACCCTCTCAACCTTTGAGCCACTTTGAAATGAGTGTTTTTTAATTGTTCCTGTCAGCATCCTAATTGTTACAAACTCCTTTTGCTGCCCTGTTAAAGGTGTTAAGAAACTCTTGAGTAGGTCAGATCCAATCAGCACTGTTTTCCATCAGTCGGGTGACCCAACGGGTAAAGTAACACCCAATTTGTGGACTGAGATACATAGGAAATGATTTAAAGTTTGCTTGGCCTTCGGGTTTTGGAGAGATGACCAGTGTCCTAGCTGGATAATCTGGGAATGCCAGCAAGACTTTACAACTCCCAAGACCCTCAGCAATACACACATCGGAACATGCTCTTCATGGATGGCAAATCCTGGAAAATAATCCACTTTTCTTTATAGTGAGGCTACCTTTAAATAACAAAATTAAATAGGAATAAACACAGCTAACGTCCATCTTTAAGAGACAAGAGTAAAAATAAAAGGCTTAATATAATTTATAAATTGGAGAAGATAAAGTGGTTTTTGTGGGCTTCTCTATGCAGAAATTGTAGTCATCAAAATTAAGGTATGTGTTTGTTTGTGTTAAGTATGATGCTGCTTTTGGTTTTCACTGGATCAAAAACCACACTCCTCAGTATCAAAAGAATCCTTCTAGAAATGGTTTATCAGATTACTTTCTCTAAAGCAAACTCAGTAGGTGGCACATTCATACTTGGTCTTTAATGACAAAGAAAGCTAGTTTACCACAGTGTGTTTCTCTGTCCTATCCATCGGGAATCGGAGACCTCCCAACCACCTAATTATTTCTCCCAAGATAGTTGGTTTTGCAATATCTCTAAAATTCCCAACTAAATACATACCCTGGAGCCCGGCCGGCGTGGCTCAGTGGTTAACTGTTGACCTCTGACCCAGGAGGTCACGGTTCAATTCCCAGTCAGGGCACATTCCCGGGTTGTGGGCTCCATCCCCAGTGAGGGAGGCGTGCAGGAGGCAGCCAATCAATGATTCTCTCTCATCATTGATGTTTCTATCTCTCTCCCTCTCCCTTCCTCTGAAATCAAGAAAAATATATTTTAAAAAAATAAGTATCCAGGACAGAAATTGCCCTGCTGTGCCCTGCTTAATTAATGAGAACTGGAACAGGAGACCATATTTTGAGGAAGAGATAATATGGGTCATGCATCACAAGGAGGAAACGCCACTGGCGCTGAATAGAGAAAACCCCAGGTATCCCTACAAAATTCCTCTAAACTTCAAATCCCTCTACTCTCCAGACTTTGCTGTAAGAGTTAAATGCAACAGCGCGTAAGAAGTCTCAGCGTCAGATTTATTTCGACTCCAGGGAAGTGACTTCTATTCGCAACGTCCTCGTGTTTCAAATCTTTGATTCCAGGCTAATTTTTTCCTCTCTCCCAGTCTCATTATTTTCCTGCGACTCAGTCGCCTCCATCCTCCAGTAATGTGTGTAAGGATGATTTCAAGTAGGGAAATGGCTCACCCAGGGATTTTGAATAATTTACTTTGCTCCGTAGACTGTGGTGTATGTAAATGCAGCAATTAGTATTAGATCATCTCTTGCGATTTCCGAGCCTAATAATTTTATGATTCATGAAGGGAAAAGTCTGTGAACCTTGAAATGGGCTCTGAATTGTTTCCCCGGGAGCTGAGGAAGTCGGC
>NW_005874732.1:8100-14882 GCF_000147115.1 Myotis lucifugus
TCCTCACAACGTTTGCTATGCTCAGCAGAATACAGGCTTTCAGATGTAAAATATGTATCGGGCTTACCCCGCTGTGCAAATCAGTACATTAAGCAAACCTAGCAGAAAGCCTTAAGCAGGCAGCCAGAAAAGCTGCAAGAGGCTTTCCTATCAAATGTGATGAGAAGTAAGATTTCTATCTTGGTTTGCCCACCAGTGTATGAACCAGAAATCATGGCCCAGAGACAAGGGGGCATTGGGGGAGGGCAGAGGGGGGAGGGAGTCACCAAGCAAGGTCCATAGAAACACATACTGGTTCATGAAATTTGAAAAAACTCACTTAAAATAACTCAAACTAAAACACTGCATTAAACATATCATATTAAGCATACAGTACTAAAACTCAATGTTTTTTTGTTTGTTTGTTTATATATTTTTATTGACTTCAGAGAGGAAGGGAGAGGGAGAGAGAGATAGAAACATCAATGATGAGAGACAATCATTGATTGGCTGCTTTCTGCACGCCCCCTACTGGGGATGGAGCCCACAACCAGGGCATGTGCCCTAACTGGGAATCGAACCATGACCTCCTGGTTCATAGGTCAGAGCTCAACCACTGAGCCATGCTGTCCAGGCTAAAACCTATTGTTAATAGAGGATAAACTTCTACAACAAATAAACCCAAATATGGTCTATACTTCTTGCTCCCATGAAAGTCCAGGCAGGCATTCCTGGCTGACAAGCAGCGTTTCTGCAGGTGGGGAGCTCAAGCTCTGGCTCCTTGAATCCAGCTCCCTGGCATCATTGCCCACATCCGATAGGCTGCTCTGTCATGGCGAGAAGAGAGAAAAACGTACGGAGGAGGCCCATCCGCTTGGATAAGAGGCCCAGCCTGCAAGCACCATCTTTCCACTCTCGTTCCGTTAAAAACTCAAAGGATCCTCCTGACTTCCAGAGAAGCTGAAAGCCGCAGTGTTGCTGAGAGCCAGGAGAAAGGGACGAAGGAAGTCTGTTGCCCAACAATTACAGAAATAAGAGAATGTATACAATATTCATCGCACACCTAAAAACTCAGGGCGGTGCTACCATTTTAACAAATTTAACTGTTGGGAAATATTTTAACACATCAAAAGGAAGCTAGATTAATTATGATTCACTAAACAACTATTACTAAGCATGCACTGTCTCATGAAAATAAGCCATTAGTTGGAGAACACGGTGGGAACAAATTTCAGGATACTAATTTTGTGACCTCCAGGCACCATTACCCAAATAGAGTATCAATGAGAATTAAAATAACTCAGAGATTTAATGGAAGATAAAGATGATAAAGTGAATTTTTTTCAGACCTGGATACAAATCTCTTTATTAAAAATGTGAGATTAAGTGGTAATCTCATCATGTTCCAATTTTTCCTCTTACAAGAGGTACTGACCAGATTTCCACCTAACAGTTACTCTTTAGATTTCTGTGATAAACACACTTAAAATGAGATAAAATAAAGAAAGTACTTTGAGCTATTGTAGGGCTCTATACCATTCATGAAGGCATTTTTAAAATACCAATTTTTTCTTATATCAGTTTTTTTAAATTCTAAGAACAATTGTATGTTTTAGTCAATATTTAAAAAAAAAATTTTTTACTTAACTAAAAATTTTTTACAATAATTTGCCTCATAATGAAATGTCTTTATATTTTTTCTCAGGGTCACTAATAAAAAACAAGTATCTTGCAAACTGTCTTGTTTATTTTACTATTCTGTAGCTTCTTTGAAGAAAAATTACATATTTTATTTTATTCCCAGTGTTAAAGCAGAAACTTTCTTTTCTTTTGCACTTCACCTCTAGCAGTAAAAAGTTTTTAACCTTACATGTTTGTATTACGTGTGTGTGAATATATCTATAATTAAAAACTTACATCCTTTGTTGTTGAATTAATATATTGTGTAATTATGAATCTTAAATTCTATAAATGTAGAGAACAGAAAAATGAAAAAAATATTTTAAATAAATTTTATTTTTAACGGAATAGAAAACTTTTTGGTACTAAAAATTGTTTAAAATATTTACTAATGTATTATATAAGAAAATAACATACTGATTCATTAATATTTTAGTGAGAGCAATGTGATTGATTTTGCTTGCTTTAACTCTTGGAGATTCAGCTATTTAAAGATATTCTAAGTTAAGTTTATCTTTATAGTAGTCGGAATGTAAGTCAAAATTGCAAAAGGTGCTTGTTAAAGCTCCAGTATGCAAAGATGTACTTGGGGCGGGTTCATGGGGGTTTGCTTGTTTTTATTGCTTTCTTAAAGTCATAATTGGGCTTACAAAGTCTCTACTTGGACTAAGTGACACTAACAGGCACTGAAATGTCGTTGTTCACTCGGCCTGCCCTGTTGCGTGACCTTTGGTCTACAGTTTGGGAGAGTCACTTAAAGCTTTTCCACTTAAAGAGGCGCAGAAAAATTACACTTTGCTGCCATCCACTGAAAGCAAATGACAAAGTGAAAGCAATTCCGCGGAAGCCCCTGAGCTGCCGAGTTCTCTCAGGTCCCTTGAATGTCTGGGTTAGCTCCTACCGAACCACGTGGGGGCGCCAGAGTCAGCCCACAGAGGATACACTCATAAGCTCACTTCCTTTCTTACAAACTTTAAATAAAATTTAAAGCACCGCCTTGGGTATGTTCACCGTCACTTTGAGACACTGGCTGAGGACAGTGCATTCCAATTCCTTGGGGATCTTTTTAAAATGCAATTTCTGATTGAAGAGGTCTGGGTCTGGGGCAAGACTGACTATGTAACAAGTTCCCACGTGCTGCCCATGCTATTGGTCCATAGACCTCATGTTAAGTTGCCAGAACTTAGAATATGATTGCTTTACAGGGCTAGCTACAGATGATGAATATATTGGTCAGGCCTATAGTAAACAAATTCATAGTCTGAGACCTGATTGCGTACACCTGGGAATAAAAGATAACCAAGAATAGGAAAAGAAATAATAATTTTATCTTAACTAATATTTTCTTGAAATGTAGCTTCATTCTGCTACTTCCTAGAACCTGAGACATGTTTTATACAATGTTCTGACCAGGGGCAAGATTTCACATTGTGGACGGAAAAGGGACCACATGTTCAATCTGACAAGCTCAGGGGAGGCCTGCATGGTGGGTTTGCAAACTCAGAGACCGAAGGTCACCACATAGGATGGTCTGAAATTAAAACTCCTTAAGTAAAAGCGAGTCATAGTGGGTAGTCATGTCCTAGACTGGTATCTTCCTTGACAAAGGTCAACCTTTACCTTAACTGAGCCTGTCTATTGCCTACCTTTGGAATGTCTGAGTAATCCCTTTTTCCAGACCCCCCAGGGCACAATCTCCCACCAGAGCACAAGACCACAAAACCCCCAGTTGTTATCTTGTTCACCCACATACCATCCCTATGTGCTGTAAATGTTAACTGTTAACTATGCTGTACCCACCAATGTGAAAGAAGTGTTTTTCTATTCAGTTTACTCTTTATCCAATCACACAGATTCCCCTGCTTTGCTTTCTTCTGCCTCCTTAATCTATCACCAATGAATTTCATGTAACCCTCCTCACACCTCTTCCTTTGATTTTAATGTTTAAAATAAGGTGCAAAACTGCCATTCTCTGGAGCATTTTCTCAATCCATTGAGATTATGCTTCCCGACAATTGTCATCAGTTTGGTTCAAATAAACTCATAAAAATTCTTACAGGTTTGGACATTTCTTATGTCGACAATGTACTGTCTAGATTTGCTTAAGATGGGTGGTAGGTGACTGGTTTAGCAGTGGAGGACGCACAGCTAGGACTGTAGAAAAATGTGTGGCCTCCTTGGCCATGAAGTATTTGCTTCCTTGTTTTTATCAATGCGCTGATAATCATAATTCTGACTCTGACAGTGGTGCTGAAAGGATTATACAAGAAAATGGGGTCAGTAATATGGAATGTTAACTGTCCCCAGCAATCCTCTATGTGCCCATGTATTTAGAGAACTTGTCATTCTTCCTCCTAAGCTCTAGCTACCTAATGTCTTAACTGCCTCAGAAGCATCCTAAAATATTTTTAAATACATTGGGATCAGACATTGTGATGGAGAAGGGAAACAGATTAATTTCCAAATATTGTATGGGATGGTAAAAACAAAACAGAAATTCAAAGTCAGCCTGCTTTTATATCCATTTTCAAAGTACATGCCACTCACCTTGAATTTAGTGTGCTCGCTAAAAAGCAGCCAACCTTGTCTTGAAACACAATAATAACTTCTGATCTTTTCCATTCCCTAAAAAAAAATTATAATTCAAGATTATGTGATGTATAAATAGTTAAAATCTAAACATGTAATCAACTGACCACTTTTATACCTCTATAAGCCCATATTTCTTAATGACAAAATATTTTAAGATATTTGTATTAAGATAGTAGAAGATAAAGATACTTTAATAAAATTCCAAATGAATTATTTTAGCTTTTATTATGGGAGAGAAAACCAGCACACCCCCCACCATAAAATAAAAAAAAACTTTCTAAAATAACTAAATATGCGTGCCATTTCTGAAAGAACTTTTGGAAATATATTCATCCCTGAGGTCTGTTTAAATGTTATGGAGTGTACACAAGCACATGCACATATATATGCCCTTTCTTTCTTGCAAAAAAAAATAATATATTTAAAAAATAAAACTATTTCCCCAAATGCTTCCTTTCTGATGTTACTAAAAAAATACTTGGCTTTATTTTCTGAATAAATGTTAGCAGCACCAAAGATCCCCCATGTTTAGATCATAATAAAGTATGCTAAAAAAAAAAAATTGAATCCCTGCTGATACAAATCACGTAAGATTTCAAGAATAAAAGGGAATAGAATGATTGGATTAATACTAAGCCAGTACTCTATTATAATATCGATAAAGATTTATAGGCATTCTCTTTCCAGTGTATCATAAAAGTGAAAAGTAATCCATTGTAGCTGTTTAAATGTATTATTCCAATCTGGAAAAAAAGAAAGAACATCTATTGTGCATCTAATACGTGTTGGATACTGGGCAAATATCTAAGGCACTTAATCTCATGTAATGCTTTCAAAAAGCCTCACATGAAGGTAGAATTTTTTCCATTTTATGGAGAGGAAAAATTAAATCACCATGTCACTGTCAGAAAGCTAGTAAGTTGCAGGAGAAGTATCTCATTGCAGAGCCCATGCTCTTTCACTTATAAAGCAATACTGGACGTCTGTGGTCCATGGGCAAAACAGCATCAGGATGCACCTCCTGTAGTGACCACACCCCTGCTGTCTGTTCCATCTGCATTACAGAAGTATGGGCACATGACTGCACATTCCAACCCCGCTCCCCATCATCCACACACATATGCACGCCCTGCCTCCAAAGACCTGACAGTGAAAAAAACAAAAATAAACCTTGAAATGGGACAAAACAATAAAGCATGAACTAGCCTAGTATTATGAAATGACAGTCGCACTTGACTTTCTGCTGTGGTGGCATAAACATTAAATTGTTTTCATCTTAATGGGAAATGCAGCCAAAATGAACTACAAGCATTATCTCAGGGAGAGACCTATGACTTTCCCATTAAATGCAGCCTATCCATTTCAAGGTGCCCTAATGATATGTGGGGGCTGCTGCTGAAGCTAGAGTCCTATATAATAAAAGCCTAATATGCAAATCAACCGAACAGCAGAATGACCGGTGGAACGGCTGGTGGCTATGACACGCATTGACCACCAGGGGGCAGATGCTCAACACAGGAGCTGCCCCCAGCCTGCAGGCCCCAGGCCAGCCAAGGTGGTGCCAGCAGGGCCCCCACTGGTTGCCCCACAGATTGGCCCTGATCACCAGCCACGCCTAGGGACCCTACCTGTGTAGGAATTTCATGCACCAGGCCTCTAGTTAACTAAATAATTCATCCAACTTAAATCTAAGCCAAACTTTATATCTTATGTTAAGGAATAAACAGTAAGGATTCTTATAAAATCTGTTTCTCCCATTAATAACCATAAATATAATTGACTGAAAATTTCTTTTTTGTTTTTGGTGACCCTCTACCTCTTCAGGGAAGTTCAAGGTGATCCCCATCCATTCAGGTCTCTACCATTTTTTCCATCCTTCAACAGCACAAAACACTAACTCTGTATCAGAGGTCAATTACAGCTCTCAAGGGCTCACAAAGAGTCTGGTATAGAAGGCTGGGAAGACCACATAAGAGGCAAAATTCACTTCCTCCACTTGTTTCTGCTTCCCCTCAGTGTAGCTGGAAGGCTGAGCAGGACCCAGGAGGGTTCAAAAACAGTGCTACTTTCCTTCGAGTTCACAAGAAGCCTTAGCAGAGGCGAGCAGAGGGGTCTTCCAGGCTCACATAGGAGCAGGCCGCTCAACCAGGGCTCCAGTGCGGAAGGAAGGATGACTCCAAAGGCCCCTTGGAGCACAGGTAACGATCCGGCATTCTTAACCTGACCGTTTTCAAGTGACAAGACAAATCTTCAGGGGACTGGTTCCATCCTGTGGCTGCAGGAGAAGCTCCGGTATTAAATGAGGCGAGAAGGGAAGAGATAATGTCCCTTTCTGAGTAAAATTTGTCAGGCCAAGATTCCCCTACATTTTCTCTCTGTCTTTCCTCCCCTGTCTTTTCCTTCCTAGGTCATTTATTTCACACACACCATATCCTCTACATTGGTAAACACTGAAACCGAAATGATTTTCCTAAAATAAAAATGAAACTCACCCCTTTGCAGCTCCTGCTATTTAGCTATGCCCACTGTCC
>NW_005874733.1:0-2284 GCF_000147115.1 Myotis lucifugus
AGCAGGGTGGATCAGGGGGTTGGGGCGCTGCACCCTGTCACTCAAAGAGCAGGTCCTATCAGGGGGATTGGGGCTCCATACCCTGTCATGCATAGAGCAGGGTCAATCAGGGGGTTGGGGAACTCCCCCTGGCATGCACAGAGCAGATCCCATCAGGGGGTTGAGGAGCTCCCCCCTGTCATGCACAGAGCAGGGCCGATCAGGAGGTTGAAGAGCTCCCCCCTGAAACTCACAGAGTAGCTCCGATAGGGGAGTTGGGGCACCCCCCTGTCAAACACAGAGCAGGGCAGATCAGGGGGTTGGGGTGCCACACCCTGTCACACACAGAGCAGGGCTCATGGGGGGGTTGGGGCGCCGCACCCTGTCACTCATAGAGCAGGGCCCATGGGGGGTGGGCTTGGGGCGCTGCACCCTGTCTAACACAGATCCACAGGGCGATCAAGGGATTGGGGAGCTCCCCCCTATCAGGCACAGAGCAGGGCTGATCAGGGGGTTGGGGTGCTGCCCCCTGTCAAGCTGATCCCGGTGCCGGGAGCCTCGCGGCTCCGCTGATCCCGGTGCTGGGAGGCATATTACCCTTTTACTATATAGAATAGAGGCCTGGTGAACGGGTGGGGGCTGGCTGGTTTGCCCTGAAGGGTGTCCTGGATCAGGGTGGGGGTCCCCACTGGGGTGCCTGGCCAGTGTGAGTGAGGGGCTGAGGGCTTTTTTCCGGAAGCGGGTGACTGAAACTCCCAACCACTCCTTTTATTCTTTTTTTCTTTTTCCTATTCTGGGCCAGCTTTAGCTCTGAGGCCTCTGCTGCTGAAAATTTGATACAATGTTGCAGTCAGGCTGGCTGAAGCCCTGCTGACTGAAAGCCGGTTTCTGGGGTTATATTTAGCTTTTATATTTGCAACATAGTTGCTTAGAGTTGCAGCTGAGAGGCCAGCAAGTCAGGTGGGGGAACTTTGGAGTCCTCAGTCACTGGAGCAAGCAAGCCTCCCTGTTTGCTTCAGTGCATGGCTGCTGGCCGCCATCTTGGCTGACAGTTAATTTGCATAAGGATATGCTGATTAGCCAATGGAAAGGGTAGCGGTCGTACGCTAAGTACCATGTTTCTCTTTTATTAGTGTAGATATAGATTTCAGGGCTACAAAAAAGTATAGCTAATCTAACCAACATACACACACCTACCACTCATCTGTAGAAAAAAAAGATCACAGGTGCACTTGAACACCATATGCATTATTCATATTTGCACTCATTGTTTTTACTCCCTATTATTTCAAGTCCAGTTTTTTCGTTCATGTCTTTGTCATCTATCCTACTGACTTTCTTCTTTTGTTGTTAATCCTTACCCAAGAATATTTTTCCCACTGATTTTTAGAGAGAGTGGAAAGGGAGGCAGGGAGGGAAGAGAGGGAGAGAGAAACACTGATGTGAGAAGAGAGATACACCTTTTGGTTACCTCTGCTCATGACTCAACAGGAACCTGGGATCGAACCTGCAACCCAGGTATGTGTCCTTGACCCCTTGAACCGGTGACACTTTTGTGTGCAGGACCACACTCTAACCACGGAACCACATCGGCCAGCGCCTGGCTGATCTTTTACACTTGCTTTTTTTTTCTGTTCAACATTATGTTTTGGAAACTTCCCACATCTATATCTAGTTTATTCATTTTTACGTTTGCACATTGAGTGCATTACCATTCTTCCACTAATGCATATTTATATCACTTCCAATTTTCCACTATGGACCACACACATAGTTGTTTGTGTGAGATATTTCTATAAATCTGTTTACTGCATGCACCTTAGATACTTCATAAAAACAACAAAACATAAAAACCGATATCTATAGTCATGGCAGCCAGTTTATCTTCCCATTGCCTCATTAAATGTAACTTGTGTTATTTCTTATAAGCATTGATAATTTTAAGATATTAAGAAGGCAATAGCCTGAGAATTCAAAATCCTTTCAGCGTGTCATTCAGCCTCTCAGAACTTGAATTTTCTAAACACCAATGAGTGGAACGGTACGGTTGTAGGCATGCACAGGTTCCACGTGACTTCAAATCTCTGTGTTTAAGGACTTTGGCTGCTTGTTATCCTTCCAAGACTGTCAACCCACCCCCACTTTTAAAAATAACTTTTTGATATTGAAATTTCAAATGTATACAAAAATAGAGAAAATAGAATAATGAACTTTTATGTTCTTATCATTTAGTTTTAACAATTATTAATTCAGGCCCTCTTGAATCATACATGCCTATTTGCCTACACATTCCCCTCTCCCCCAC
>NW_005874733.1:2384-4704 GCF_000147115.1 Myotis lucifugus
AGGGCAATAACATGATCACACAAACACAATTAATAGTCAGTCTTTATTAATAAAATAACCAGTAAGAGTACACATCTTCAATATTTTCTCATAACATTTTTATGAACCTTGGTCCCGGGGTTCCGCCTTGCCCACGGCCCGGCTTTCTGATAACGATCACGATCACGATCACAATCACGATCATGGGCCGCAGGAAAGGCAGCTTCTGGGTCAGGGGGTGCCGCCTTTCCTGAGGACTGGCTTTCAGATCTCTATCACTATCATGACCACAGGCAAGGCCTCGCCTGGGTTCCGGGGTGCTGCCTTGCCTGGGGCCCGTCTTTCATATCAAAATCACCATCATGAACCTCAAGCAAGGAAGCTCCTGGGTCCCAGGGTACCTCCTTGCCTGAGGCCCAGCTTTCAGATCATTATCACGTTCATGGGCCGCAGGCAAGGCGGCTCCTGGGTCCCAGGGTGCTGCCCTGCCTGTGGCCTGGCTTTCCAATCTCAATCCCGGGCCACAGGCAAGGAGGTACCTAGGTCCCGGAGTGCCGCCTTGCCAGGGGCCCAGCTTTCTGATCACGATCACGTTCTCGATCAAGAGCTGCAGGCAAGGCGGCTCCAGAGTGCTGGGGTGCTGCCTTGCCTATGCCCCGTGTTCCAATCGTGATCACGAACAAGGGCCACAGTCAAGGTGGCTGATGGGTCCTAAGGTGCTGCCTAGCCAGTGGTGCTGGTTTAGATCACAATCTCAGTCACAATCACGATCACGGCTGCAGGCAAGGCAGTTTCTGGGTCCCGGGGTGCCACCTTGCCTGTGGTCCGGCTTTCCTATCTCAATCAGGGGACACAGGCAAAGCGGCTCCTGGGACACAGGATGCTGCCTTGCCTGCGGCATTAGTTTCCAATCACAATCATGATCACGATCACGATCACTATCACTTTCACGGGCCACCGGCAAGGCAGACCCTGGGTCCACGGGTTCCGCCTTGCCTGTGGTCCTGCTTTCAGATCAAGATCATGAACAGGATCACGGCTGCAGGCAAGGCAGTTCCTAGGTCCCGAGGTGCTGCCTTGCCTGCGACCAAGCTTTAGGATCACAATCACAGGCCTCAGGCACGGTGGCTTCTGGGTCCTGGGTGGCTGCCTAGCTTGCAGCCCAGCTTTCCAATCATGATCATAATCACAGGCCACAGGCAACATGGCTGATGGGTCCTGGGGTGCCGCCTTCCTGTGGTTCTGCTTTCAGATCACAATCAGGATCACGATCACAATCATGATCCCAGTTGCAGGCAAGGCAGCTTCTGGGTAACCGGGTGCCACCTTGCCTGTGGTCCGGCTTTCCTATCTCAATCACGGGATGCAAGCAAAGCGGCCCCCGGGACCCAGTGTGTTGCCTTGCCTGAGGCCTTCTTTCTGATCACGATCACAATCACAGGACACAGGAAAGGTGGCCCCTTTGCCCCCGGATGCCACCTTGCCTGTGTACTGGCTTTCAAATCACCATCATGGGCCACAGGCAAGGCGGCTCCTGGGACCCAGGGTGCTGCCTTGCCTGTGGCATTATTTTCCATACAGGATCATGATCACGATCACAATCACGGGCCACAGGCAAGGCGGACCTTGGGTCCTGGGTTGCTGCCTAGCTTGTGGCCCAGCTTTCCAATCATGATCATAATCACAGGCCACAGGCAAGATGACTGATGGGTCCTGGGGTGCCGCCTTGCCTGTAGTTTTGCTTTCAGGTCACAATCAGAATCACAATCACAATCACGATCACAGCTGCAGGCAAGGCAGCTCCTGGGTCCAAGGGTGCGCCTTGTCTGTGGTCCGGCTTTCAAATCAGGATCATGGGCCACAGGCAAGATGGCTCCTGGGTCTGGGTGTGGCGCCCTGCATGAGGCCGGACCCTGAGCATCATCAGGATCACGGGCTCCCTTGTGTCCCTGGGTGGCCCCTTGCCTGTGGTCCTGCTTTAAACCACGATCATGATCTCAATCACAGCTGCAGGCAAGGCAGCTCCTGGGTCCAGGGGTGCCGCCTTGTCTGTGGTCTGGCTTTCAAATCAGGATCATGGGCCACAGGCAAGGCGGCTCCAGGGACCTGGGGTGCCACCTTGCCTGAGGTCGTGCATTCCAATCTCAGTCATGGGCCGCAGGCACAGCAGTTCCTTGGTCCTGGGGTGCCCCCTTGCCTGAAGCCCGGCTTCTAAATCACAATCATGGGCCACAGGCAAGGCGGCTCCAGGGACCCGGTGTGCCACCATGCCTGAGTCCAGGCTTTCAGATCACGATCATGATCAGGTCCAGAGGCAAGGCTGCTCCTGGGTCCACGAGTG
>NW_005874733.1:4804-6651 GCF_000147115.1 Myotis lucifugus
ATGATCAGGGGCCACAGGCAAGATGGCTATGGATGCTGGGATGCCGCCTTGCCTGTGGTCCTGCTTTTAGATCAAGATCAAGATAACAATCATGGCTGCTGGCACGGGGTGCTGCCTTGCCTGTGGCCTTAATTTCCTATTACTATCATGAACATGGCTGCAGCCAAGGCACCTCCTGGACCCGGGTTGCCGCCTTGCCTGTGTTCCAGCTTTCAAATCACCATCATGGGCCACAGGCAAGGTGGCTCCTGGGATCCGGGTTGCCATCTTGCCTGTGGTCCGGCTTTCCTATCTCAATCACGGGATGCAAGCAAGGCGGCTCCTGGGACCCAGTGTTCTGCCTGACCTTCGGCTCAGCTTTCTGATCATGATCATGATCACGGGCTACAAGCAAGATGGCTGATGTGTCCTTCGGTGCCGCCTTGCCTGTGGTTCTGCTTTCAGATCAAGATCAAGATCAAGATCATGGCTGCAGGTAAGGCGGCTTGTAGGTCTCGAGGTGCCGCCTTGCCTGAGGCCTGGCTTTCAAATAACGATCTCAGGCCTAGGCAAGGCGGCTTCTGGGTCCTGGGGTGCTGCCTAGCTTGTGGCCCAGCTTTCCAATCATGATTATAATCACAGGCCACAGGCAAGATGGCTGATGGGTCCTGGGGTGCCGCATTGCCTGTGGTTCTGCTTTCAGGTCACAATCAGGATCACGATCACAATCACGATCACAGCTGCAGGCAAGGCAGCTCCTGGGTCCCGGGGTGCCTCCTTGCCTGAGGTCCTGCTTTCCGATCTCAATCACGGGCCACAGGCAGGGCAGCACCTTTGTGCCCAGGGGCTGCCTTGCCTGCGGTCCTCTTTTCTGATCTCGATCTTAATCACAAGCCACAGGCAAGGTGGCTCCTTGGTCTGAGGGGCACCCATTGTCTGCAACCTGGCTTTCAAATCACTATCAGGGGCTGCAGGCAAGGCAGCTCCTGGGTCCCGGGGTTACACCTTGCCTGTGGTCGTGCATTCCAATCTCAATCATGGGCCGCAGGCACAGCGGCTCCTGGGTCCTGGGGTGCCCGCTTGCCTAAAGCCAGGCTTCTAAATCACAATCATGGGCCACAGGCAAGGCGGCTCCTGGGACCCAGGGTGCCCCCATGACTGAGGCCAGGCTTTCAGATCACGATCATGATAATGGGCCAGAGGCAAGGCGGCTCCTGGGTCTGGGGGTGGCGCCTTGCCTGAGGCCGGCCCCCTGAGCATCATTACGATCACTGGCTCCCTTGTATCCCTGGGTGCCCCCTTGCATGTGGTCCTGCTTTTAAATCACGATCATGATCTCGATCACAGCTGCAGGCATGGCAGCCCCTGGGTCCAGGGGTGCCGCCTTGTCTGTAGTCTGGCTTTCAAATCACGATCATGGGCCACAGGCAAGTTGGTTCCTGGTACCCAGGGTGCCTGCCTCCTGGCTTTCCGATTGCAATCATCATCATGGGCCACAGGCAAGCCTGCTACTGTGTCCCGTGGTGCCACCTTGCCTGTGGTCCGGCTTTCCGATCTCAATTACGGGGTGCAGGCAAGGCGGCTCCTGGGACCCAGGGTTCTGCCTGACCTTCCGCTCAGCTTTCTGATCATGATCATGATCACGGGCCACAGGCAAGATGGCTGATGTGTCCTTGGTGCCGCCCTGCCTGTGGTTCTGCTTTCAGATCAAGATCAAGATCAGATCTGCTGCAGTAGGCGGCTTCTAGTTCAGGTGCGCCTTGCCTGCGGCCTGGCTTTCAAATAACGATCTCAAGCCTAGGCAAGGCGGCTTCTGGGCCCCAGTGTGCCACCTTAGCTGGAGTCCGGCTTTCTGATCTCAACCCAAA
>NW_005874733.1:9397-17399 GCF_000147115.1 Myotis lucifugus
AGGTGCCGCCTTGCTGTGGTCCTGCTTTCAGATCAAGATCATGATCATGATCACGGCTGCAGGCAAGGATGTTGCTAAGTCCTGGGGTACCGCCATGATTGTGGACTTCTTTCAGATCAAGATCAAGATCACGACCATGGCCGCAGGCAAGGCAGTTCGTAGGACTCGGGGGGGCCGCCTTGCCTGCGGCCCGGCTTTCAAATCACGATCACAGTCCTCAGGCAAGGCGGCTCCTGGGACCCAGGGTGTTGACTTGCCTGCGGCCTTACTTTCTGATCTTGATCGCAATCATTGGCCGCAGGCAAGGCGGCCCCTTTGTCCCGTGTTGTCACCTTGCCTATGGTCCGGCTTTCAAATCACCATCATGCGCCACAGGCAAGGCGGCTCCTGGGATGCGGGGTGCCACCTTGCCTGTGGTCCGGCTTTCAAATCTCAATCACGAGAAGCAGGCAAGGCGGCTCCTGGGACCCAGGGTGTCGCCTTGCCTGCGGCCTTAATTTCCAATTACTATCACGATCACAATCATGTTCATGGCTGCAGGCAAGGCAACTCCTGGGTCCGGGGTTGCCGCCTTGCCCTTGGGCCACAGGCAAGGCGGCTCCTGGGACACGGGGTGCCACCTTGCCTGTGTTCCCGCTTTCCTATCTCAATCACCGGATGCAGGCAAGGCGGCTCCTGGGACCCAGGGTGTTGCCTTGCCTGAGGCCTTACTTTCTGATCATGATCACAATCAGGGGCCGCAGGCAAGGCGGCCCAGTTGTCCTGGGGTGCCACCTTGCCTGTGGTCAGGTTTTCAAATCACGATCATGGGCCAAAGGCAAGGCGGCTCCTGGGACCTATGGTGCTACCTGGCCTTTAGCTCAGCTTTCCCATCATGAATATTATCACGGGCCACAGGCAAGATGGCTGATGGGTCCTTAGGTGCCGCCTTGCCTGTGGTCCTGCTTTCAGGTCAAGATCATGATCATGATCACGGCTGTAGGCAAGGAAGTTCCTAAGGCCTGGGGTGCCGCCATGCCTGTGGACTTCTTTCAGATCAAGATCAAGATCACGACCATGGCCGCAGGCAAGGCAGTTCGTAGGACTCGGGGTGCCGCCTTGCCTGCGGACCGGCTTTCAAATCACAATCACAGTCCTCAAGCAAGGTGGCTCCTGGGTCCCGGTGTTCCACCTTGGCTGTGGGCCGGCTTTCAAATCACGATCATGGGTCACAGGCAAGGCGGCTCCTGGGACACGGTGTGCCACTTTGCCTGTGGTCCGGCTTTCCTATCTCAATCATCGGATGCAGGCAAGGCGGCTCCTGGGACCTTGGATGTTGCCTTGCCTGAGGCCTTAATTTTTAATCTTGATCACAATCACGGGCCTCAGGCAAGCTGGCCCCTTTTTCTCGGGGGGCCACCTTTCCTGTGGTCCTGCTTGAAATCATGATCATTGGCCACAGGCAAGAGGGCTCCTGGGACACGGGGTGTCACCTTGCCTGTGATCCGGCTTTCGGATCTCCATCACGGGACACAGGCAAGGCGGCCCCTTTGTCGCGGGGTGCCACCTTGCCTGTGGTCCGGCTTCAAATCACAATCATCGGACACAGGCAAGGCGGCTCCTGGGACAAGGGGTGCCACCTTGCCTGTGGTCCCGCTTTCGGATCTCAATCACGGGACGCAGGCACAGCGGCTTCTGGGTCCTTGTAAGCCACCATGCCTGAAGCGGGGCTTCTAAATCACTATCATGGGCCACAGTCAAGGCCGCTCCTGTGTCCCGTTGAGCCGCCGTGCCTGAGGACAGCCCTCTGAACATGATCATGATCATGGGTCCACTTGGGTCCCGGGGTGCCGCCTTGCCTGTGGTACTGCTTTTAAATCTCTATCAGGATCACGATCACGGCTGCAGGCAAGTCAGCTACCTGGGTCCAGGGGTGCTTCCTTACCTGTGGTCCGTCTTTCAAATAATAATCATGGGCCACAGGCAAGGGGGCTCCTGGGACCCGGGGTGCCTTCGTCCTGGCTTTTCCGATTACAATCATCATCATGGGCCACAAGCAAGCTGGCTCCTGTGTCCCGGGGTGACACCTTGCCTCTGGTCCGGCTTTCTGATCTCAATCAGGGGCTGCAGGTAAGGCGGCTCCTGGAACCCAGACTGCTGCCTTGCCTGCGGCCTTAATTTCCGAGTACTATCAGGATCATGATCATGATCAGGACTGCAGGCAAGGCACCTCCTGTTTCCCGGGGTGCCACCTTGCCTGTTGTCCTGCTTTCTGATCACAATCACAGGCCGCAAGCACAGTGGCTCCTCGGTCCTGGGTTTGCCGCCTTGCCTGAAGCCCGGCTTCTAAATCACAATCTTGGGCCATAGGCAAGGCGGCTCCTGGGAACCTAGGTGCGTCCTTGACTGCGACCCGGCTTTCAAATCACAATCTGGATCACGGCTGCAGGGAAGCCAGCTCCTGGGTCCCGGGGTGCATGCCTCCCGGCTTTCCGATTAAAATCATCATCATGGGCCACAAGCAAACTGGCTTCTGTTTCCAGGGGTGCCACCTTGCCTGTGGTCCGGCTTGCGGATCTCAATCACGAGCCACAGGTAAGGAGGCGCCTGGGACCCAGACTGCTGCCTTGCCTGCAGCCTTAATTTCCGAGTACTATCAAGATCACGATCATGATCACGGCTGCAGGCAAGGCACCTCCTGGGTCCCGGCATTACACCTTGCTTGTGGTCCTGCTTTCTGATCTCAATCACGGGCCGCAGGCACAGTGGCTCCTGGGTCCTGGGGTGCCGCCTTGCCTGAAGCCCGGCTTCTAAATCACAATCTGGGCCATAGGCAAGGCGGCTCCTGGGATCCGAGGTGCCGCATTGAATTCGGCTCGGCTTTCAAATCAATATCATGGCTGCAGGCAAGGAGCTTCCGGGGTTCCGGGGGTTTCCCCCTTGCCTTGGGGTCCCGGCTTTTCCAATTCCCAATTCAGGGCCCCGCATGCCCCGGGGGCTCCGGGGGCCCGGGGGGGGCCCCCTTTGCCCTGAAGCCCCGGTTTCTAAAATCAAAATCTTGGGCCAAAAGAAAAGGCAAGGTAGCTCCTGGGTTCCGGGGTTTCCCCTTGCCTGCGACCCGGCTTTCAAATCAAGATCATGATCAAGGTACAGAGGCAAGGCGGCTCCTGGGTGCCGGTGTGGGCCTTGCCTGAGGTCGGCCCTCTGATCATGATCAGGATCACGGGTCCCCTTGTGTCCTGGGGTGCCGCCTTGCCTGTGGTCCTGCTTTTAAATCTCGATCAGGATCACGATCACGGCTGCAGGAAAGGCAGCTCCTGGGTCCAGAGGTGCCGCCTTGCCTGTGGTCCGGTTTTCAAATCATGATCATGGGCCACAGGCAAGGCGGCTCCTGGGACCCAGCATGCTGCCTTGCCTTGGCCTCAGCTTTCTGATCATGATCATCATCATGGGCCAAGGGGAAGATGGCTGATTGTTCCTGGGGTGCCGCCTTGCCTGTGGTCTTGCTTTCAGATCAAGATCATGGGCCACAGGCAAGGCGGCTCCTGGAAACCGGGGTGCTGCCTGGCCTTCGGCTCAGCTTTCTGATCATGATCATGATCCCTGGGCCACAGGCAAGATGGCTGATGATTTCTGGAGTGCCGCCTTGCCTGTGGTCCTCCTTTCAGATCACAATCAAGATCACGGTTACGATCATGATCACAGCTGCATGCAAGGCCGCTCCTGGGTCCTAGGGTGCCGCCTTGCCTGAAGCCCGGCTTCTAAATCACAATTTTGGGCCACAGCCAAGGCGGCTCCTGGGATCAGGGGTTCAACCATGCCTGAGTCCAGGCTTTCAAATCACGATCATGATCAAGGTATAGAGGCAAGGCGGCTCCTGGGTCCCGGTGTGGGCCCTGCCTGAGGTCGGCCCTCTTATCATGATCAGGATCACGGGTCCCCTTGTGTCCTGGGGTGCCGCCTTGTCTGTGGTCCGACGTTCAAGTCAAGATCGTGGGCCACAGGCAAGGCGGCTCCTGGGACCCGGGGTGGCTGCGTCCCGGCTTTCTGATTACAGTCATCATGATGGGCCACAAGCAAGCTGGCTCCTGTGTCCAGGTGTGCCACCTTGCCTGTGGTCCTGCTTTCTGATCTCAATCATGGGCCGCATGCACAGTGGCTCCTGGGTCCTGGGGTGCTGCCTTGCCTGAAGCCCGGCTTCTAAATCACAATCTTGGGCCACAGGTAAGGCTGCTCCTGGGACCCGAGGTGCCACCTTGACTGCGGCCCGGCTTTCAAATCAGGATCATGGGCCACAGCCAAGGCCGCTCCTGAGACCTCCTGTGCTGCCTGGCCTTGGGCTTAGCTTTCTGATCATGATCACGATCCTGGGCCACAGGAAAGATGGCTGATGATTCCTGGGGTGCCGCCTTGCCTGTGGTCCTGCTTTCAGATCACAATCACGATCACAGTTATGATCATGATCACAGCTGCAGGCAAGGCCGCTCCTGAGTCCTGGTGTGCCGCCTTGCCTGATGCCCGGCTTCTAAATCACAATCTTGGGCCACAGCCAAGCCGGCTCCTGGGTCCCGTTGTGCCACCGGCTGCCAGGGCGCCGCCTTTTCTGTGGTCCGACTTTCAAATCAAGATCATGGGCCATAAGCAAGCTGGCACCTGTGTCCAGGTGTGCCACCTTGTCTGTGGTCCTGCTTTCGGATCTCAATCAGGGGCCCAGTCACAGCCGCTCCTGGGTCCTGGGGTGCCACCTTGCCTGCGGTCCAGCTTTCAGATCTCAATCAGGGTCCGCAGGCAAGGCGGTTCCTGTGTCCTGGGATGCTGCCTTGCCTGAAGCCTGGCTTCTAAATCACAATCTTGGGCCATTGGCAGGGCGGCTCCTGGGATCCGAGGTGCTGCCTTGACTGCGGCCCGGCTTTCAAATCATGATCAGGATCACAGCTGCATGCAGGGCAGCTCCTGGGTTCCGGGGTGCCGTCATGTCTGTGTTCCGGCGTTCAGATCACGATCATGGGCCACAGGCAAGGCGGCTCCTGGAAACCGGGGTGCCACCTTGCCTGTGGTCTGTCTTTCCGATCTGAATCACGGGACGCAGGTGAGGTGGCTCCTGGGACCCAGGGTGCTGCCTTGCCTTCGGCCTTAATTTCCGAGTACTATCACGACCAGGATCACGATCACGGCTGCAGGAAAAGCAGCTCCTGGGTCTAGAGGTGCCGCCTTGCCTGTGGTCCGGTTTTCAAATCATGATCATGGGCCACAAGCAAGGCGGCTCCTGGGACACAGCTTGCTGCCTGGCCTTGGCCTCAGCTTTCTGATCATGATCATCATCATGGGCCACGGGCAAGATGGCTGATTGTTCCTGTGGTGCCGCCTTGTCTGTGGTCCGTCTTGCAGATCTCAATCACGGGCCGCAGGCACAGCCGATCCTGGGTCATTGGATGCCACCATGCCTGAAGTGCAGCTTCTAAATCACAATCATGGGCCACAGGCAAGGCCGCTCCTGGGTCCCGTTGTGCCGCTGTGCCTGAGGACAGCCCTCTGAACATGATCATGATCACGGGTCCACTTGTGTCCCGAGGTGCCGCCTTGCATATGGTCCTGTTTTAAATCTCGATCAGTATAAAGATCAAGGCTGCAGGCAAGGCAGCTCCCTGGGTCCAGAGTTGCCGCTTTGTCTGTGGTCCGGCTTTCAAATCACGATCATGTGCCACAGGCAAGGCGGCTCCTGGAAACCGGGGTGCCACCTTGCCTGTGGTCTGTCTTTCCGATCTCAATCATGGGACACAGGCAAGAGAGCTCCTGGGTCCAGAGGTTCCGCCTTGCCAGTGTCGGTTTTCAAATCATGATCATGGGCACAGGCAAGGGAGGCTCCTGGGACCCGGAGTGCTGCCTGGCCTTCGGCTCAGCTTTCTGATCATGATCATGATCCTGGGCCACAGGAAAGATGGCTGATATTTTCTGGGGTGCCGCCTTGCCTGTGGTCCGGCTTTCAGATCACAATCACGATCATGGTTAAGATCATGATCACAGCTGCAGGCAAGGCCGCTCCTGGGTCCTGGGGTGCCGCCTTGCCTGTGGTCCGGTTTTCAAATAATGATCATGGGCCACAGGCAAGGCGGCTCCTGGGACCCAGGGTGCTGCCTGGCCTTTGGCTCAGCTTTCTGATCATGATCATGATCCTGGGCCACAGGGAAGATGGCTGATTGTTCCTGGGTGCCTCCTTGCCTGTGGTCCTGCTTTCAGATCTCAATCAGGGGCCCAGTCACAGCCGCTCCTGGGGCCTTGGATGCCGCCTTGCCTGTAGCCCGGCTTCTAAATCTCAATCATGGGCCACAGGCAAGGAGGCTCCTGGGTCCCGTTGTGCCACCATGCCTGAGGACAGCCCTCTGAACATGATCATGATCTCGGGTCCACTTGTTTTCCGGGGTGCCGCCTTGCCTGTGGTCCTGCTTTTAAATCTTGATCAGGATCACGGTCACGGCTGCGGGCAAGGTTTGCCTGGCTGTCACCTTTTCTGTGGTCTGACTTTCAAATCACGATCATGGGCCACAGGCAATGCCGCTCCTGGTACCCAGCGTGCTGCCTGGCCTTGGCCTCAGCTTTATGATCATGATCATGATCCTGGGTCACGGGCAAGATGGCTGATTATTCCTGGGGTGCCGCCCTGCCTGTGGTCCTGCTTTCAGACCTCAATCACGGGCCGCAGATACAGCGGATCCTGGGTCCTTGGATGCCAACATGCCTGACGCACGGCTTCTAAATCACAACCATGGGCCACCGGCAAGGCCGCTCCTGCGTCCCGTTGTGCCGCCGTGTCTGAGGACAGCCCTCTGAACATGATCATGATCACAGGTCCACTTGGGTCCCGGGTGCTGCCTTGCCTGTGGTCCTGCATTTAAATCTCGATCAGGATCACGATCATGGCTGCAGGCAAGGCAACTCCTGCTTCCAGTGTTGCCGCCTTGTCTGTGGTCCGGCTTTCAAATCATGATCATGTGCCACAGGCAAGGCGGCTCCTGGAAACCGGGGTGCCATTTTGCCTGTGGTCTGTCTTTCCGATCTCAATCATGGGACGCAGGCAAGGCAGCTCCTGGGTCCAGAGGTTCCGCATGCCAGTGGTCGGTTTTCAAATCATGATCATGGGCCAAAGGCAAGGAGGCTCCTGGGACCCGGAGTGCTGCCTGGCCTTCGGCTCAGCTTTCTGATCATGATCATGATCCTGGGCCACAGGCAAGATGGCTCATGATTTCTGGGGTGCCGCCTTGCCTGTGGTCCTGCTTTCAGATCACAATCACGATCATGGTTAAGATCATGATCACAGCTGCAGGCAAGGCCGCTCCTGGGACCTGGGGTGCCGCCTTGCCTGTGGTCCGGTTTTCAAATAATGATCATGGGCCACAGGCAAGGCGGCTTCTGGGACCCAGCGTGCTGCCTGGCCTTTGGCTCAGCTTTTTGATCATGATCATGATCCTGGGCCACGTGGAAGATGGCTGATTGTTCCTGGGGTGCCTCCTTGCCTGTGGTACTGCTTTCAGATGTCAATCAGGGGCACAACCGCAGCCGCTCCTGGGTCCTTGGATGCTGCCTTGCCTGTAGCTCGGCTTCTAAATCTCAATCATGGGCCACAGGCAAGGAGGCTCCTGGGTCCTGTTGTGCCACCGTGCCTGAGGACAGCCCTCTGAACATGATCATGATCTCGGGTCCACATGTATTTCCGGGGTGCCGCCTTGCCTGTGGTCCTGCTTTTCAAATCACGATCATGGGGCCACAGGCAAGGCGGCTCCTGGGACCCAGCGTGCTGCCTAGACTGGGCCTCAGCTTTATGATCATGATCATGATCCTGGGCCACGGGCAAGATGGCTGATTGTTCCTGGGGTGCTGCCTTGCCTGTGGTCCCGCTTTCAGACCTCAATCTCGGGCCACGGATACAGCGGATCCTGGATCCTTGGATGCCACCATGCCTGACACGTGGCTTCTAAATCACAACCATGGGCCACAAGGCAAGGCCGCTCCTGGGTCAAGTTGTGCC
>NW_005874734.1:0-14450 GCF_000147115.1 Myotis lucifugus
TATATCCATTTCATTGATTTTTAATTTTTGCCATTGTTAAAAGAGAAGATGATTGGTATGATATCAATCTTCTTGAATTTTTTTTATTTTTTTATTTTTATTTTAATTAAATCTTTATTGTTCAGATTACATTTGTTCCTCTTTTTTTTTCCCCATAACTCCCCTCCTCCCAGTTCCCGCCCCACCCTCCGCCCTCACTCCCCACCCACTGTCCTCATCCATAGGTGCACGATTTTTGTCCAGTCTCTTCCCGCATCTCCCACTCCCCTTTCCCCCCCAAGAATAGTCAGTCCATTCCCTTTCTATGGCCCTGATTCATTATAATCACCAGTTCATTCTGTACATCAAAATAATTATTCACTTGATTCTTAGATTCACTTGTTGAAAGATGCATGGTTGTTGTTCATAAATTGTATCTTTACCTTTTTCCTCCTCCTCCTCCTCCTAAAGGAAAACCTTCCACATTTTCGATAAAAATCCGTTAGGGGGGATGAAACCCTTTAAGCTTTTCTTTATCTGTGAAGCTCTTTATCTGACCTTCAATTCTGAATGATAGCTTTGCTGGATAAAGTAATCTTGGTTGTAGGTTCTTGGTATTCAGCACTTTGAATATTTCTTGCCACTCCCTTCTGGCCTGCAAAGTTTCTGTTGAGAAATCAGCTGACAGTCGTATGGGTATTCCCTTGTAGGTAATTGAGTCTCTTTCTCTTGCTGCTTTTAAGATTCTCTCTTTGTCTTTTGCTCTTGGCATTTTAATTATGATGTGTCTTGGTGTGGTCCTCTTTGGATTCCTTTTGTTTTGGGTTCTCTGCGCTTCTTGGACCTGTAAGTCCATTTCTTTCACCAGGTGGGGGAAGTTTTCTGCCATTATTTCTTCAAATAGGTTTTCAATATCTTGCTGTCTCTCATCTTCTGGCACCCCTATAATTCTGATATTTGTACGCTTGAAGCTGTCCCAGAGGCTCCTTACACTATCTTCGTATTTTCGGATTCTTTTTTCATTTTGCTCTTCCGGTTGGGTGTTTTTTGCTTCTTCACATTTCAAATCTTTGACTTGATTCTTGCGCTCCTCTGGTCTGCTGTTGGGAGTCTGTATAATATTCTTTATTTCAGTCCGTGTATGCTTAATTTCTAGTTGGTTCTTTATCATAGCATCGAGGGTCTCATTAGTTTTCGTGAGGCTCTCATCAAGTTTATTGGCTGCTTCTAGCACATTATTGCAAGCCCTCAAAATTGCGTTTTTTAGCTCTATATCCTCCATTTCTGTCATGTTTTTTTGTCTCCGCATTTTTTATGCTTTCTTGGTACACCCCCTTGTGGTCTTTGTGCGCAGTCTTGTTCTAGTTGAGCCTTGATTGTTGTAGTTAATACTAGAGGGATTTGACCACCAGGCCGACTGGCTGTGAGAATCAGCTGTGGGAAAACTTCTGTCCTCTGGAGAGATGCTAATCTAGCCTTTGCCTGAGGTGATCCGGCAAATGGCTCTGCGCTGGGCTTGGGCGGGGCGGGCTCAACAGGGCGGGCGGAGGGAGCAGTTATGGCTGCTCTCAGTCCAGTTCCCAGAGGCTCTGCTTCTCAGAACCCCGGCAACCGCTGCAAATCTCGGAGAGAAAGCTGCCCTCACATTTCAACTGATGCCAGACAATCCTGCTTCTCCCGTTTGAGTCTAAGTCCCTAGAGACTCGCCCGGATCTGGAGCTCAGAGTCTGAGACTCACTCCTGATTGAAAACGACAACCGCGCCCTCAGCCACCAGCCCGCTTTTGCGTGTGCACCTCCGCAGCTTTGTATTTTCCACACTGCGCCTCCTCTGAGCTTCGGTATGTTGTTCTCTTTCCTTCTAGTTGAAGAGTCTCTCCTCAGCCAGCTTTCCTGTGGTTCTGGGTGATGTCCATTCCGTCTTTTAGTTGTATTTTTGAAGTGGTTGTTTGCGGCAGCAATCTCAGGTGTTTACCTATGCCGCCATCTTGGTCTCCTCTAGATTATCACTTTTTAATCCTACCTTTCCCATTCACTTCCCTGTAAGAGACCATCTTGTCTAACTGCCATAAAATGCGCAAAAGAAAATATGATCCTGTAATACATGCTTCTGAATTCTCCCAGATACCTCAAAAGTTTTTTCAAAAGCATTTTAAACCCTAGCTGGTATTTCCCAGTGGTTAGAGCATAGGCCTACATACCAAAGGGTCACAGGTTTGATTCCTGCTCAGGGGCATGTACCCAGGTTATAGGTTCGGTCCCCAGCCATGTGCAGGAGGCAACCAAGCAATGTGTCTCTCACATCAATGTCTCTCTCTCTCTTCTTCCCTCTCTCCCTATCCCTCTCTCTCTCCCTTTCTTTTCCTCTGTTCCTCCCTCCCTCCTTCCTGCCCTTCCAACTCTCTAAAACAACAAAGGAAACAATATCCTCAGGTGAGGATTAACAAAAAAGAAAAGAAAAGGTATTTTAAGTCTTCTCCTAATTATTTCAAAGTTTTTCTAATAAAGCAAAGAAGCTCAAAACATTGTACTGTCATCTTCCTCTAGGAAAAATAATGATAATGATACTACTAATAATAAATATGGTGATATCTATTACATTATATAGCACTTGGTAAAATACTTTCTTAAATCTTGCTTAAGACTGGCAGGGATACAGGATCTTATTCTCTTCATTTGACAGATGACAGAAAAGTTAGGCTCATAGAGGTGATTTGCAAAGCCACACAGCTAGTGAGTGGCAATACTGAAATCAATTCAGATTTTCCCATTCTTTTTTTCTAAATTACCTCATTTGGTGAAAAAGGAATAAGGACATGAGGTGAAGATACAACTACCAAGGCAGTTTGGAATTAGTGGTCCTATCCTACTTATTACTAGCCTGGTGACCTTGGCAAAATGACCTTGTCCTCTGGGCTCCAGTTTTCGTAGCTCATGGATGGAGACAGTCTGTAGGTAGGAATTGATTAAATAGGATAACATTGACACATAATAAGCACTCAGTGAATGTTTTCCTTCTCTTGTCCATTTTCCTCCCTAGAGTTATGTAATCTAGTTTCCAAAATTCTGTCACACAGCTCCCTGAGCAATACTCTAATAAGCAGGCACTGTGTGCCTGGCAGAGAGAAGTCTGTACAACTTAATAATAGAGTTTAACTCTCACTTCTGTCACTTACTGTTTGTGATCTAGAAAAAGTTCCTTTATCTCTCAGATCCATAGTTTCCTCATCTGAAAATTAGAAATAATAAGATCAACTTTGCAAGATTATTGAACCAGTCAATGAAATTATACATGTAAAGGATCTTGGCACATAGGAAACCTCAGTTTCTCTCCTGAAACTTACTACAGAGTTTGTCAGGCAATAGGCACCATCTGGGAAATTTCATATTTACAAATTAGATTTAACCCCTTGGAAATAAACCTTTTAGACAGTTTGGGATATATCTTTGTCTTTGTTTTCAGAGTTATTCTAAACTGAACTTTCTATTTTCTTTCCTCCTGCCAATAATCTCAATTATTGAATCACAGAGCAACAGGAACCATCTCATCTAGCAGTTTTTAATTGCTGAAATGGTGTGAAAATGAGTGTGTGTATGTGCAATTGTATGATTTTCTGGGGATAATAGCCAAAAGGATCTGTAACCAAAAAATGTTAAGAACCACTAGGTTGTGGGGAAATTAATAACCAGAAGGGAGAAGGTACTAAAGCTAAGGCCGTAAATTCTTAGACTGACAAAGCCTAAAGGAGTCTTAGAGATCAACATATTTAGCGTCCTCAGTGTACGGATGAAAACTAGGAAGGCTCAGAAAAATTAAAGGCCTTTTCCAAAAGTCACAAAGCCATAAGTGATCTTTGGCAAATTAATTTCAATAAGTCTAAACTTTCTCATCTATAAAGTATAATTAATGAAACCTTTCTCATAAAATTGTTGTGAATATTATTATACCAATCCACAGTCTGTTTTATATAATTGTGAAATCCAAGAAGCTTTGAAATCAAGTTTTTTATTAACTCATTAAACTGCAAATCTGGCCTCAACTGACAGACTAGTCTTTATTTATGACTTACGCAGCTGCCTGATTATATGAAGTTTTATTAGAACACATAATGCCCAATATTTACATATTGTGTATGGCCACTTTACACAACAACAAGGTAGCTGAGCAGTTGAAACAGACCATATGACCCAAAGTCTAAAATATTTAGTCTGGTTTTTTGCAAAATAAGTTTACCAACCCTGACTTACATGACCAGTGACCATTACATAATATTTTGTTTATGTACTATATTATCTTCTAAAATATGAAAAATTCTAAATTCAGAAACAAATCTGGCCTTAAGGGTTTCAGATAAGATATTGTAAACCTATAGTAGGTGGAATGTAGACTGGAACCAGTTAGACCGGGGTTCAAATACTAGCTCTACCACTTGGTAGCTATAACAACTTGGTCAGGTCTCTGGGTTTTCATTTTTTCTTCTACAAAATAGGGATTCTTATCCCAGTTAATCCTCAGAATTTCACAGGGTTATCAGGAGAATGAAATGAAGTAATATATATATAAAACTAGGGGAATTTCTAACACATAGTAATTACTCAATAGAGAAGCTGTTATTATTTTGAAATCTAATTCCTGGTCCTTGGTATATGTTCACTAAGTGGCAGTTCCCTGGAACTAGACCCCAAATCTCCTGATTGCTTGTCCCTTGCCTTTTTCATTATATTATCCTATAGCCTATATAATAAAAGGCTGATATGCAAATTGCCCCCTCAGGAGTTCAACCAATCAGGAGTTCAACCACTCGCTATGATGTACGCTGACCACCAGGGAGCGGCGTGGAATGAAGGAAGGCCCCGGCTGGCAGCCAGAAGGCCCCCATCGGCCCTGATTGCTGGCCAGCCTAAGAACCCTACTCATGCATGAATTTCATGCACCGAGCGTCTAGTAACATCATAATAACATTTCAGGTCTTGTGTAGTACTTTTCTTTGAAAGCTTTTCTAAAACCATTATCATTTAATAATCATAACAACTTTGTCTGGTAGGCAAGATCAGCAGTAATTTTCCCATTTGTCAGGTAAGGAAAACAACGCTGAGAGAAATTAATGGCTTACCAAGATTGACCACTAGTTTTGGGCTGAGCCAAGGAGAGAATTTAGATCTTTCAACTCCTAGACTTTGGTCTTCAACCTGTTCTCATTGCCTTTCAGTGGTCAGATGAAACAAACTACAATGCACTGTTCAGTATATGTTTTCTGTTCTATCTTGGGCTAGGGCAGTGGTCAGCAAACTCATTAGTCAACAGAGCCAAATATCAACAGTACAACGATTGAAATTTCTTTTGAGAGCCAAATTTTTTAAACTTAAACTATATAGGTAGGTACATTGTTACTAATTTAATGAGGGTACTCCTAAGGCTTAGGAAGAGCCACACTCAAGGGGCCAAAGAGCCACAGTTTGCCGACCACGGGGCTAGGGTGAAGGTGGCTCTGGGGTGGATAATGGGTAAGTCTTTGTACTTTTAAGACAATAATTGAAAATGTTTTCTCCCATAAGGGATCACAGGATGGTATCCTATTCTTTTACCAGAAGATGGGGCCATGCCTCATGGCTTGGAGCTCATGCAGAAGATTGTGGGTGGTCTGGAGCTTTCAGTTTCCTTCACCCATCCTGGAGACAGAGAACGGGTGTTGGAAGCTGCTGAACTATTGGGCTGGAGCTTTGAGAATAACCTGAAGGATCTTGTCAAGATGGATGAGGAGGAGCCAGCCACTATCACCATCTCCACACCAAGGCTCTGGCTGCCCCTCCATTGCGTGCTGCTTGCTGGGCAGAAGCACATTCATAAGAGCACATATTGCTACCTCCGCTACAAGCTGTATGATCATGAATGCTTTTGGACTCCTCTCAAGAAACCTAAGGAATCTACAAACCAAAAGCAGGTCATAGTTACTTTTAAGGCATCCAAAAAAGCAGAAATCTTTAGGGGCCCGTCACTGCTTTGGTACTTCAGGGAGGAGAGATTAGAGATCCAAGTGTGGCGGGCTTATGGCAATGAAAATGTGGAGAGGCCCCACAATACGGACAGCTGGATTGGCTCAGCCTTTGTGGACCTGTCCAGACTTGGGGAGAGGACAGCACGGACACTAACTGTCAGTGGTAAGTTAAGAACCAGCCTCAGCTCTTGTGGTCTGAGCACCTGCTCTATGACAAGCACTATGGGACATACCCTCTCAGACATTTTATTTGGTCCAGCAATCCTGTGAGGTAGGTATTAGACCCATTTTATAGTCATGAAAATGGAGGCTCACAGAGGTTGGGTAACTGCCCAGGATCATAGGAAATGTTCTTTCCATTATTGTGTGCTGAAGATTAATAGTAACTTAGTGATGTTTCTCATAACTAAAGAGATTCCAAAAAGAGGTTTGCTGGCTGCTTTAAAAAGAGCATTATCTCCTGACAATCTACCTTCGTTGAATCACCACAGCTCTAAGAACTGGCTCTGAACTTAGTAATTTTAGAGTACATCCAAATGTATCAGATTTTTGCACCTAACGTACTGCCCACAACATTGTAAGCACTCAGTTAATATGTATGATGTAATGAGTACATTTAGGGGACTACCTGTAATCAATCACTTGTGTAAGAACTTATATGATAATCTAGAATCCTAGTTTTTTAAATAGACTGAAAAGCATACCTGCTAATGAAACTAGGATATCCTTTCTCTCTGGTCAGCAGATTTTGAAATCATAAAGAAAATCAATATAGTACATTGGTTCACAGGCAGAAAGGGAAAAGGTAACATTTTACAAGTGGCGTTATGTGCTGGGTACTTTCCTTTCAAACATTGTTCAATACATGATACATGTACTTGGCCCTGGGAACTCAGATGAGTAGGAGATAATGCTGACCTCAATAGAGTAGTAAATACACAATTACAGTGAAGCATACAAACTATGAAGAAGGTTTTCTCCGTGGTGCTAAGGGAGCACAGGGGTTCAGCATCTTTTTAGTTCAAGAACAACATCTCAGGGAAAAAGGCCCAAGTTTCAAAGAATTTAGGAATAAGCCAAGAAAAGTGGGAAACAAGGGTGTTTTAAAAGGGTGTGTGTGGAGACACAGAGGCCTGAAGCAGTTTGATACATTTTAGGCACTATACATAATTTGGTGCTGCTGAATCATAGGATACACAGGTTGGGAAATGATGGGAGATGAAACTAGAGAGGTGGACAAGAATATGATGTTGAAGGCCTCTTCTAAGCAGAAGAGTTTGGCGAGTTATGGAAAACTATAATGGGTTCTGTATAGAAGAGTGACATAGCTTTGCATGCTAGAAAAAATAAGTCTAGCAACTATAGTGCATAATAAATGGAGATGGCCAGACTAGATTTTTTACAAACATGATATTTATCCATCTCATATATATGTAAGGTTGTTATTTCCCTACCTAAAAATAGAAAAAGACAGGAAAGGTTCCATCTTATGCTATCTGTAAATCAGTTAACTGTATTTTCCTGAATTGAAATGAGTCTACTAAAGCAAACTTTGGGCTTCTGAAAGAAATATTAGTGCCTTATGCTTTATAAATAAAATCTCATTGAGTATCCAGCAAGCCAATAAAGCTCATATCCCTGAATTTAAATCTGCCACTTATTGAAAAAGTCATCTTTGCAGGGTACTTAACCCCTCTGAGATTCTGGCACACGAATGAACAGTCAGCAAATACTAATTTCTTACTTTCTTGCCTCCTCTGCCACTGCCTCCTACTTCCCTTCCAAATGGTCTCCAGGTCTACTGCCAAAACGTATTTAGTTAGTGAAACAGGCTAAATTGAGTATCAGGGCAGCTTCCTGATGAGAAAAGCCCTAAGGACAAGAGTTAGTGGGACATGTGGAAAAGAAGACAGGCCACTCCTGATTTCATAAAAATCTTGGACTTGTAAGTGGCTTCAGAAGTCATCAAAGCCTAGTTGCCCCTCAGCACATGAATCCCTTCCACAACAGCTCTGCCTATAGTCATTTGGCTTTGGCTTCAAATCTAAGCTCTTCACTACTTTCCATTATTGGAGATAGTGCGTGACAAGGGGGATGGGGAGTGTTGGGGGAGTTAAAAATTTTCACAATGTATAGTAACTTCACAGGTTTTTTTGCAAATTGGTATGTTGGGGCCTGTACATCTACAAAAGGAAAGAGGGACCACCAGCACCCTCTTTGAGCATCTCTTCCACGGTCATTGATTCCTGCTTGCTTAGGCTTATTCTCCTGTATTCTTTTGCAGGTGTGTATCCTCTATTTGGACGAAACGCTTCCAATCTCTCAGGAGCTGCCTTGCGAGTTCATGTGTCTTTCCTCTCTCCCCCCATACCCTGGGCCCACTCATGAGCTGGACTCTATGGACTGCAGCAGCCACAGTGAGTCTGAGCAACTCCCCAGAAGGAAGGATGAGATCCAACTCTCGGTACCACCTGACCACCAGAAGCCTCCCACCTGCACCCAGGTTCCCTGCAACAGCACCACAGCTGAAGTCTGCCCAGCCCAGGAGGGTCCTGCTGAATTGGATGGAACTTTTGCAGTCAGCATCCTGGTAGAAAGAGCAATGCACTTAAGCTTGAAAGGTATGCTCTACTCACTTATCCAGAAACATGTATCTTATTCCTCAGGCTGTGGTCATATCTTCACAGATCTTTCAAATCATGGCAGCATCTGCAAGAACTGTTAACCATCTTAATCAATAATTATTATATTTTTCAAGCCTAAAGCTTAAGCAACCTGAAAGCCTTTCCAAATGTAAGTGGACCTTGTCAGTTATCCTAATTTTGCATATCATAAATGTCCCAGTCCAGAAACCTGAGTATCAGCTTAAACACTTTTCCTTAGTTACCATCAAATTATAAGATTCATTAAATTGTTCTCTGACTTAATTTTTCTCTTAGATCTCTTCCTTCTTTTCCATTGCTACCAACTCAGGCCTTCACTGTACACCGAGGGCAAGACTTTTTTTTGGTTTTGTTTTGTTTGGTTTTTGGTTTTGTTAATCCTCACCTGAGGATATTTTTCCATTGATTTTTTTAAAATATATTTTTATTGATCCCAAAGAGGAAGGGAAAGGAGTAGATAGAAACATCAGTGATGAGAGAGAATCATTGATCGGCTGCCTCCTCCATACCCCCCTACTGAGGATCGAGCCCTCAACCCAGGCATGTGCCCTTGACTGGAATCAAACCTGGGACCCTTCAGTCTGCAGGCCGACACTCTATCCACTGAGTATCCACTAGGGCTCCATTGATTTTTAGAGAGAGTGGACAGGAGGGAGGGTGAGAGAGAGAGAGAAAGACATCAATTGGTTGCCTCCCCAAGATATCCCTACTGGGACTAGGGAACAAACCTGCAACCCAGGGAAATACCCTTGACCAGGAATTGAACTTTCGACCCTTCAGTGCTCTACCACTGAGTGACACAAGCCAGGGCAGGCCAAGGTTTTTAACACTGGATTCATAAAACCCCCAAGGGAGCCAGGATAAAAATCAGGGTTGGTGAACTTGGATAGGAAAATAATTACACATCTTACTTTTATTAGTCTCTAACTCAGTGATTTTCAACAGGGGTTCTGGGATGAAGAGTGATCCCAAATGTAAGCCAGCAAAATCTTATTCTGTTTTTCTTGACCAGATCCATGTTGGAAAGTTAGAGTGACGTTCCTCGCTTTTCTAATAAGTTAAAAGTAATTTATTTTGTATAGTGCTGTACAATTAAGAAAGTACTTTATCATGATTATTTTCCTAACAACTACATGAAGTAGGTCATTTTCATTCTCTTTTATATTTGGCCTGGTGCACGAATTCATGCACCAGTGGGGTCCCTCAGCCTGGCCTGCGAAATCAGGCTGAAACCGGCTCTCCAACATTCCCCAAGGGGTCCCGGGTTGTGAGAGGGTGCAGGCCAGGCCAAGGGATCCCACCGGTGTACGATCGTGGCCAGGGAGAGACACGGGATGTTGGCCAGCCAGGTAGGGACTGTGAGAGGGCTCCAGGGCATGTCTAGCCCTTCTCGCTCAGTCCCGATTGGCCGGACCCCAGCAGCAAGCTAACCTACCAGTCAGGGTGTCTGCCCCCTGGTGGTCAGTGCACGCCATAGAAACCGGTTGACTGTCTGCCCCCTGGTGATCAGTGCTCATCATAGCAAGCGGTTGAGCGGCCTTAGCATATCATTAGCATATTACACTTTGAATGGTTGAATGGCTGACTGGTTGACTGGACACTTAGCATATTAGGCTTTTATTATATAGGATACTGAAAATGTAAATGTGTCTCTCCACTAGACTGTTTGTTACTTGGGTACAAGTACTGTATGTTATTTCTGTATTCCAGAAATTCCTTGATCTTCATGATGTAGCTAAGCAAACGTAATGCCCTCTTATTTGTGAATATGATACTTAACACCTCTCATTTCTGGCATGAGTTAAGTCACTTGTTATTTGACCTATTTCTGTTAGCCAGGTCAGAATAAGCATCAGAGTGGGCATCTAACTTTCAGACATCTCTCTTGGATCCCGATTCCTACCCATGCAGTGATAAACCTGTGTAGTCCTTCCCCCCACAACATTTATATGTCAGGCACTGTGCTGATCCCTGAGAATACAGCCCTGCCCATCATCCCTCTGAAATGTGCCTTCCAAATTATGATGTAATAGAAAGAGTTCTGGAATGAGAATCAGAAGATGGAGTTCTGCCCTAGCTGGTTTGGCACAGCAGATAGAGTGTCAGCCTGTGGACTAAAGGGTCCTAGGTTCGATTGCGGTCAGGGGCACATGCCCAGGTTGCAGGCTTGATCCCCAGTAGGGGGTGTGCAGGAGGCAGCCAATCAATGATTCTCTCTCATCATTGATGTTTCTATTCATCTCTCCACTCCCTTCTCTGAAATAATAAAAATATATGTTAAGAAATTTTTTTTAAAAAAGAAGATGGAGTTCTGGCTATAGCTGAGCCATTAACTTGGTTGCTTTGGGCAAAGCCATTTCTCTTTTCCTGAACTGTAAAATGTGATCATCATACAAGATCATTGCTAAGATTGTCTTCAGAGTACAGCAGAACCTAGAAGTCATGCCTCTCAGAATTGCAATTGGTCCTCTCTGCTGATATCTCTCAGAATTTTCCTGAGCAGATGTTGCTGTCTTCTGCTGGTATGCACTACAAGCAGACAAGGTAGTTTCTCTCTTCCAACCCTGGCAACCATCTATAGACAAAGAGCAGTGGAAATCTTTAGACCTTTAATAAGGGCCTTGGGCCTACTCTGCAATCTGGGAGCTCTCACTCTGGTAAGGGAAGCACAGACACAAAGATCATAACAGACTACTGTGGGAACTGCCAGTATAGAGGCAGGTTATCTTTCCCTAGCTGTGAAGATTTATGACATTTCATTAAAAGGAATTAGTTGAGTAGCTTGAAATCTCTAAGGAACTTGGGGGGAGGTATGAAAGCTATGTCAGGGAGAGTCCAGTTATAGGAAACTTACTCCAGACATTTTAGACAATAAGTGTACAATATAGAATTTTAAGGTACTTCAAGTCATTGGAATAGCTAGAGGAGTGGGTTTTAGGCAAAGCTTAACCACTAGATCTTTTAAGTTCAGAATAGTATGCCAAAACTCATCATCACTATTACCACAGGGACTCTGAGCACCCAGCAACCAAACCCTGGAACAGAAAATTCAATGTCACCCTTGCTAATAAGAAAAGCAGAAGGCCGAAACCGGTTTGGCTCAGTGGATTGAGCGTCGGCCTGCGGACTGAAGGGTCCCAGGTTTGATTCCGGTCAAGGGCATGTACCTTGGTTGTGGGCACATTCCCAGTGGGAGATGTGCAGGATGCAGCTGATCGATGTTTCTCTCTCATCGATGTTTCTGACTCTCTATCTCTCTCCCTTCCTCTCTGTAAAAAAATCAATAAAATATATATTTTAAAAAAAAAAAAAAGAAAAGAAAAGCAGAAGGAAAAGAAAGATGTCTTCTGCCTCATATCTGCCTTCCAAATCTGTTGTAATAGTGTCTAATTGCAAGAAACCAATTTTCATCCATATTCTAGCTGCAAAAGAGTGGAAAATGTAGTTGTTCCCCTTTCAGTCTTTACAGTAAAGGAATACAATACAGTAAAAGTAGGTGGGGGTGGATGCTGACTGAGCATGTCAGTCCATATACATACTGTTCAGTTTCACTAAAATAAAACCTTTAAGAAGATAACTCACTAGATAAAGGTACTATTGTGCCATTCTATGCATTTTCTATTTTTAATGATGGGTACTATATTAGTGATTTTCATTAACTGTTTTTTGCTTATTACCATTTTATTAGAATCTTCTTTCCTGCTCTTTCAAGAATATGCTTGAAAACTGGTTTTGTCATGGTGTAAGCCAGTGGTTTTTGTTTTACTTTGTTCCCCATATAGTTCTCCTTTGTATCTTTAGTGACTTTCTGATTCTAAAGCTTTTCTCCCTCCAGGTTCAGCCTTTCTCCAGGTTCTGCTTTGTTGGCAACCCTTACACATGCCTCAGCTCCCTCCTGCCTCGCAGGCACCACCAGACTTCACTTCCAGGGCTAGCATTCCTCTTCCTTCTTGTTAGTTCTCTTTCCCCAGGCCTCCTTACAAAATCTCCACTCCCTTTCTCTCCTTATCACCCATTTTCTTTCTTTATTACTTATCTCCTGTAAGACAGTCTAAAAGTAATGCCATCTGGTCTGGTTGTGTGCTCCGAGGTGTTAGAAGTTATGAGATTAAATAACATAATATGTCATTTTTACCAGGAGTTGGGGGGGAAAATTGTTTTTAGTTTAAACAAATCCTATATAATAAAAGTGTAATATGCAAATCGACCAAACTGCGGAACTACGGGTTGCTATGATGCGTACTGACTTCCCACTGGGGGAGCTCCGCTCAGCCAGAAGCCGGGCTCATGGCTGGCAAATCCAGCAGTAGTGGTGGGAGCCTCTCACATCTCCAAGGCAGCGCTAAGGAGCAGCAAGACGGGCTCACGGCTGGCAAGCACAGTGGTGGTGGCAGGAGCCTCTCCTGCCTCCTCTGTAGGCGGGCAGTAAGGAGCGAGGTGTCCTGGACTGCGAGAGGGATGTCTGACTGCCAGCTTAGACCTGATCCCCCCCAGCCGGGCACAGGCCGGACTGAGGGACACACACACATCACCCCTCCTCACCCCCAGTGCACGAATCTCATGCACCAGGCCTCTAGTAGAGCTGTATTATGGAAGATAACATAAAAGCCTCATGGATTTTTAGGTTAAGTACAAGCCTCCTAGTAGATATACTTATTGTTGCTCTTTAAAGGCAACAGAAACCTCAATACTTTATAGAGTTTAGTGTTTACTTTTCTCTGGATTATTGTTTCTTTGGTGGAAAAGTTTGAAAAGAATTGGTCTACTCTAATGGAAATACTTTTGGTTGAGGAAAATACATCAAAGTAAAGTGGCAGGTACTTCTATACATCAAAGTAAAGTGGCAGGTACTTCTCTTTCCCTAAAAGAAAGCTGAAGTTGGAGAAATCTAACTGAGGGTATAAAGTTCAGTGATTCTGCCTAGAGAGTTGAGAGGCTTCTGAGAGTAGATGGTGGTTGAGCCCTTTTAATGGCTACTTATTAAATGTTACACTGCTGATGGAGGAGAGTAAAATCAGCAATTCCTGACCATGGCTTGTTCATCAGTTTGCTTTCTGTCACAGGATAGCCTGAGGTCTTTGGAAAAGTAGTCACTGAAAGGAACAGCCAGATAGAGAAGGAGCAGGGTGGTGCCTCAAAGATTAACTTCACCTATAAGGTGAAGTGAGAGTATGCATTTGGGGAAACCTGGGGCTAGACAGATAGAAGACAAATTGCTTAGAATCCACATATAGAATTTGTATCTCTGGATCACATAAATAATGTTTAAAACGTACTTATTTTCTCACTCTTTTTCTCTTTTCTTCCCTTCCCTACATTTGTAATCCTGAGATTCATAGCGTTTTAGAGCTAAGAGGAAGCTTATGGAGTACATAGAGTCTACATGGTCACTCGTATTTAGCACTGTCAAAAAGAACTTTGTACTTTAATTGAAATGTTCTATATCTTTACTGCCCAGTATGGTAACCACTAACTACATGTGGCTATTGAGCACTTGAAGTATGGCTAGAGCAACTGAGGAATTCAATTTTTAATATTATTTAATTTTCGTTAAAGTTGGACAGCTCAGTTAGACTATCTAGTATCATTAGCCATCTTCATTTTGCATTTGTTTTAAAAGAAAACAAATGACTGAGTCTCTTATGTTGGAAACCTAAAAATTTCCAGCATAGTACTCAGTGTTTTATATTCGTCAACTCTGTAGTGGTGGCATTATATTGATGTCTGGGAGCTTGGACTCTAGAGCCAGAATGCTTGAGTTCTACTGTATAATAAGTGTGTGGCCACTTAATGAATGTTTAATCTCCTGTACC
>NW_005874735.1:0-14450 GCF_000147115.1 Myotis lucifugus
TTGATATTTTCTACTGTTAGACAGTTTTTATTAGCATATGCATGTACAAGCATACTGTCTAGAGTTACCATTATGGTGGACTATGAGCCATTTTAAAATTTCTTTACACATGTGATAAAGACATAGGAAATAGATAAACATGACACAGATACAATTACATACACTCACATTTATATAAGCAGACTTTCAACATGAACTGATAATACTGTACATGTTATTCTACTGCTGCCCTTTCCTAAAATTATGTAAATTACTTGGAGATCTGTTCATTTCAGCACAAAAAAATGTTTTAACTATTGCACATTCTTCTCTAGTATAGTTGAGTTATAATTATAAAACATTTCTCTGTTCATATGCATTTGAATTGTTTTAAATATTTCATGATCATAAATATAACTGCAACAAATAACTACATATATATTAGAAGTAAAATAATTTAGTTAAAGCATTTGCTTTAACTGAAATTTTGATACTGTCAATCTTCCCATCAAAAAGCAGTTCCAATTAACACCAAGAGAGAATAAAAATGTCTATTTTACAACCCTCCTGTTAATTCCACATGTTACACTTTGTATGGGCTAAAAAATATGATATCATTACTTGTTAGATTGAGACCCTTAGTAATTATTTTGGTCCATTTGTATTTCTTATTGTCTAAATCACTGATTGTACCCTTCTTTAATGTTTCTACTGGTTGTCTTATTGATTTAAAGATATTCCTTATGTAGTATGTTTATTAATCCATTAATAAATGTTTATAAAATAGATTTTTCAATTGCTTTTTAATTTTATAGTGGTTTTTTTATATTAGAAATAGGTAAGGTTGGTTTTGGTCACCAGTTTTATATGGTGACACTTATAAAGCTTTTTTTCTATGTTTTTTTGAGTTTTGTGTCTCTTTTTGAGAAGGCCTTTCTTGTTACAATTTTTTTTGTACTTTAAATATTTTTTTAATTTTTCAATTACAGTTGATATGCACTATTATATTAGTTTCACATATACAACCCAATGATTAGACATTGTATGCTCACCCCAATAAATCTAGTACCCATCTGATATTATACATAGTTATTAGCATATTATTGACTATATTCCCTATGCTGTACATTTCCACAACTATTCTTTAACTACCAATTTTTACTTCTTAATCCCTTCACCTCTTTCACCCATCTCCCCAAATCTCCTTCCATCTTAAACAAGACTCTTCAATATTTCTTATAATACTGGTGAGGTGTTAATGAACTCCTTTATCTTATGCTTGTCTCAAAAACACTTTATCTGACCTTCAATTGTAAATGGTACCTTTGCTTGGTAGAGTAATCTTATTTGTAGGTTCTCGTTTTTCATTACTTTGAATATTTCTTGCCACTCTCTTCTGGCCAGCAACGGTTCTGTTGAGAAATCAGCTGACAGTAACATGGGTACTCCATTGTAGGTAACTAACTGCTTTTCTCTTGTCAATTTTAAGATTCTCTCTTTGTTTATCTTCGGTATTTTAATTACAATCTGTCTTGGTGTGGGCTTCTTTGGATTTATCTTGTTTGGGACTCCGTGCTACCTGGACTGATATGTTTATTTCTTTCACCAGGTAGGGGAAGTTTTCCATCATTATTTTTTCACATAGGTTTTCAATTCCTTGCTCCCTCTATTCTCCTTCTGGCAACCCATAATATGAATATTGGTAAGCTTGAAGTTCTCCCAGAGGCTTCTTATACACTCCTCATTTTTTAAAATTCTTTGTTCTTTTTGCTCTTCTGACTGGGTATTTTCTGTTTCTTTAGATTCTAAATCTGATTATATCCACTGCTTCATCAATTTGACTGCTGATTCCCTGAAATGCATTCTTCATTTCAGTTGATGTTTTCTTCATTTCTGACTGGTTCTATTTTATGTTTTCTAGTTCCTTATTTCTATTACCTTATTATTTTCCTCATCTATAAATTCTTATGTCTTCTATTAAGGAGATAGATTTGTATATTTTTTCTGACTAGATTTTGCTTCATACCCCTCAGTATTATGATGATGAGACCATAAAGGCTAACAAAAAATTAAGACTTTCTGATTCATTAATTTTTTCAATAGAAAATACTGTTTTCTCATGTAATACATTAGACTTAAAATCTACTTTTAAATACTAATATAAACTTTCTTTTTGTTGTATGTAATACATATATTTTTGTTCCAATTCATCAATCCATTGTATTTAATAAGCACTGTGTTATGTGTGTGTGTGTGTATATGTGTGTGTGTGTGTGTGTGTGTGTGTGTATCTTCTGTAAAAAGAATGTATAGATCATATTGTGTTTTTAATATAATCTTTTTCTGTCACTAGTACTGTAGTTTAATCATTTTATAACTATCATTTTGATAGTGAAGTGTTTGTATTTGCACTCAGAGAAGGAAATACAATCTTATATTATTAAAACTTTACCACTTAAAAATAAATCTTTGAGATGATAATATTTAACATAGGAGGGTTTTTTTGTTTGCTTAATTTTATTTTTAACTTGCTTGACTTCCTCTGGGTGCCACTTAATTTATACTGTGGTGGTGGTGGTGGCTTTTGTACTGCATACCTTTTACTTACTTACATTTCTTTTTCATGTTGTAGGACCATGTCTCCAAATACCCTTTTCATTCTAGAGTGTATGCTTGAGGGATGAACATTTTGAACTCTTGCCTCTGCAAATATGAATATTTATCCTCACACTTGGTTATACTTGGATTAAGTAAAAAATTCTATGTTAAAAGATGATTTATCTCTTTGAAGTTATTTTTTAATGTCTTCTAGTAACTAGGATTGTAAATGAGAATTCTGATGCTACCCATATTCTTTATTGTTTACAGGTGTCATCTGCTACCTTTGCAAGTTACAGAATACTTAATTTAAATAGTACAAAAATAAAAGAGACCTCTTTTCTCACCATATAGGCTAGGTTACTGGCAAAATAGTACCAGTGTGGATTACTTCACAATGTTGACAGAATCCAACTACATTGCTATTTTTTTAATGCTATCGTAAGTGTATTGAACAAAAAATATCCTTATGCCACAATTCTGATGTACTCTTGACAACATCTTGTAGCAGAAGAAGGTCTGTATTTTTTTTCTTTTTATCTTTTATCCAAGAATGCAAACATTTCTTCTGGAGACAGAATTATTTATATGTCCCATGAATCAGATGGAATTACATTTCCATTCCCAAACCACTCCTTGCAAGGGGAATATAAGCATCACAAATAAACTGTGATGCTTAACCAAGCATCTTTGCAAAAGAGATCTACCTTTCCTGAAGAGACAGAGATTCACTGTCACCTGAGAAAGCAGAGTTCTTCAGACAAAAATAAAAAAGAGGTTGGGAATGGATTACTGGCAACCAAGAGCATCTACCACTTAAAAACTAGAGGCCCGGTGCATGAAATTCATGCACAGGTAGGGTCCTGTGCATGAGTAAGTAGCTTTTTTGTCGTTCTTCCTGGAACCTTTTAGAATATTTATCTTTGTCTTTGGAGTCCAGAAATTTAACGAGGATTATTCTAGATGTTTACTTTTATCTTTTCCAGCTTAGTATATGGTGAGGTTTTACAAATTGGGCCCTTGAGTCTTTCTACAATTCAAGGAAATTTTCTTCTATAATTTCTTTGATTATTTCCTGTCTTCATTCTTTCTGATTTCACCTTAAACTTCAAATTGAACTTTCAGATCAATACCTTGTTCTTCAGCAATAGCCATTCAATTTTTTTGCATTTCTTTTGATTCTTTTGTTGTATATATTATCCTATATAATAAAAGGCTAATATGCAAATTGTCCCCAAGGGCGGGAGTTTGACTGACTGGGAGTTAGATGTTAACTGGCCACCAGGGGGCGGTACGGAACATGGCAGGTGTCCCTGGCATTGGCGGCGCTGGCAGCAGGCTGCAGTGGAGGTGCTGCCAGCCCTGATGGGCCCCAATGAGAACAGAAACATGGTGGGATGGTGGAGCAGGTGAGCGGTCAGCGCCAGGCCAAGGTAGGTGTGAGTGGGGACCCTGATCGCCCTACCGGTCACCCCACAGATTGGCCCTGATCACCAGCCAGGCCTAGGGACCCTACCTGTGCATGAATTTCATGCACCAGGCCTCTAGTTTTTAATATAAATCACGTTTATTGTCTCATTACTTGTTTTTTGTCATTTCTTGGTCTTATTTAGGAATTTAAATTTATCCCCAATTTCTGTAAAAACTAGTAAGTATGTTTTTGTGAGGTTATTATCTGTTTCCAACATTACCTCTGTTTTAACTTAAGTTGGTCCTATTTATTCACATCATTTTCCTCTCTGTACTATTGATTTATCTCAAATGTTTGATGATTCTTCATAATCTGTTCCTATTTATATATGAAAACTTAGATTTGTTCATGTAGAGACCCAACTTGAGTTTTCTTTATAGTTCTGATGTTTCTTTCCCTGTACTCCATAGGAGAAATGAGTGCTCACTACAGGTTCTGTATAAATGGATTGGGTGATCAATAGATAGGCTCCTTTTTTGTGTGTGGTTGGATTGAAATGGGCAAGCTAAGTGCTCCCAAAGTAAAGAAAGTTCCGCGGAAGTGAAAAACATTGGAACACTTTACTTCTAAAAGGAAATGCCTTCTATTTTTATTAATCAGCTATTGTGAAGGTCCAGTTACCTCAGAGACTACTTTGCTTCTCTGTGCATCCTCAGTATCTGATATCAGAATTACATCTACATGCAGGGCCTATTAATTGGTGAGGCAGTCTCAGCACCTCATCCTGCAGTAAGTTATTTTTGTTTTCATGGTTTAGAAGATGTAACTCTGCTTTATGAGAACTGTAATATTAATGTATGATGTGCCATAGAAGAAAGAATGTGTAAAATAAGTATATCACAAAATTGAACCAAGCTAACATAGGTATTTCTAAACAGGTAGCAAGTGATAAGTAACCTTTGTCTATCATGGAATTCCTTTTACCAAAGACCTGTTCAAAATGAACAAATCATTCCTTTGATCAGCCTTGTTAATCTAATGTGAGTATTTCATTTTGTTCCCCCATTTTGACTATATTCCTTATACTGCACTTTATATCCCATGACTATTTTTTAACTACCAAATTGCACTTCTTAAGATCTTCACTGTGTTTACCTAGACCCCAACCATCTCTCCTTTCTGGCAGCCATCAGTCTGTTCACTGTCATCCTGGAGTAAATTCTTTTTTTCTCTCTCTTTTTTTTTCCCTTTTTTGCTCAATCCCTTCACATCCCCAACCAACCCACCTAACTCTCTTTCCCCACAGCTATCAACCTACTCTCTATGAGTCTGTCTCTATTTTGCTTTCTAGTTCATTTTGTTCATTAGGTTCTACATATGAGTGAAATCATATGGTACTTGTTTTTCTCTGACTGGCTTATTTCACTAAGCATAATTCTCTTCCTGGAGCAAATTCTAAATATAGAAGCTCCATAAAGTGCGAGGGGTGGGGCAGGGGGGAGACAAGGCTTGAAGAATTTAGGGAAAGAAGATATACTTCAATTAATTAACCTAATGATGGCATTAGTGCCCATTTCTGATCTGTACACTTAACTCTGACCTTGAAGTTTCTCCAAAATTTCCTTTCTGGCAATTATTTTCTATGCCAGTTTAAGGCGAATTTATTTCTAGTCTCCTTTTTCTGCAAATCAGATTTGTCCCAGAAATTCTTCAAAATGTGTTCTTTTATGCTGGTGCTTCTTTTATGATTTCCAAAACATTAATGGATTAAAAAATCAGTCTTTAATTTCACAGGGGTTTAAAAGAGACAAGTTAGAAAAGATCATATGCTTAACCTACTCTCTTGAAGCAGTTTTACATGCCTTATCTGATTTGAACACTTTACTATCCCCTCCCTGTTTCAGCATTCCCAAAGGCATGACAATGACGGCTATTACCAGGAAAAGTCAGCTAATCATTGGGGATTGCTCCAAACTTTGAGACTGTCTGCCCTCAGTGTGCCCAGCCTACCCCTCCATATACTATTCAACACCACTTCAGGACCTATTATACATTTTCTCCCGTGTCCAACATTGATAGGCTAGAAGCCAAGTTATTAAGATCCTACCTCTTACCTTGATAAAAATGAAGGTAACTTTGCCTTTAGAAAGCCACCAGAGTTTTTCTAGGTGATGCTGTTAAATAGGTAAAGACATGCCAGATGGAGAAGATAAGGCTGTAGACTGGCTCAATACCCAGCTAGTTCTGATTCTTATTCCTCTAATGCTTAAGGAGCAAATCCATCCAGAAGAGTTCCCTGACCCAATTCTGAATAAAATGACCCTTAATATTGCCTAGAGCAGAACTTTAGTCAATAGTCCTTTAAATGCATCCACAGAGGTAATGATTATTGACTTAAATCTAATTCTGGTAGTGACTAGTTAATTGCCCTTAAATAAAATAACTAACCTCACTGGTGCTCAGTTTCTTTTACTTTAAATAATTATGTTTCTGAATAATCTCCTATATTCCTCCTAGCTAAATATTTCTGGACATAGAGCAAAAGAATGAAACTGGAGATATGCCAAAATGCTTGAGGGTAGCAACATCTGATTTTAGAGTAGTGTGTTTGATAGCCTTAGTTAGGATGTAGTGTCCCCATAGATCAAAAGTGTTTGCATTTGATTGGGTCTATAATGAAAGATAAGCTTGATAAATATAAAATGGCTTGTAATCTATATATCTATATCTATATATCTATATATCTATATCTATATCTATATCTATATCTATATCTATATCATCTATATAAAGGCTAAGCGACCAGCCAACCAGCCAGTAGTTATGACACGTATTGACCAGCAAGGGGCAGATGCTCAATGTAGGAGCTGCCAATCGACAGCAACTTTGCAGAGTGCCCTCCTGCACTTCGGGACCCCTTGGGGGATGTCAGACTGTTGGTTTTGGCCTAATCCCCACAGGCCAGGCCAAGGAACCCCACCTGCTAGAGGGAACCCCACTCATTCCACAGATGCCCTTCGAGTCCCAGCACCACTCCAAGTGCAGCTAGCAGGGGAGGGACTGAGGGAGGTTGGCTCCAGGGCGTGTCCAGCTCATCTCACTCAGTCCTGCCCCACCAGCCACCTTCAAATTAATTTTCTTTCAATGTGCATGAATCCGTGCACCAGGCCTCTAGTTACAAATAAAGCTTTGAGGGTTGTCTTATGTATATAACCTTCCAAAGAATTACAAGTAGCCTACATAAAAAATCTTATTTCCAAAGTCAAGGTGAATATAATTTTTAAGTACAACAAGAATTCCATCAAAGGCTGGGTTCCCCTAGTGTCAATGAGTTGCTGTGTGGCAGTGAAAAGGTCAAAAGTCTTAGAGCCAACTATATGCCAACTATATCGATTAATGCCAACTATATCGATTTGGGTAAAAAAAATTATGCTCTCTGATTTTATCTATAAAACAGGATATTTTAATGTGCATTACCTGCTTCAAAGATTTATTGTGAAGAAAAATGAAATAATAGATGTTAAAGGGATTTGGAAATTGAAAGCCTGAATATGATTATGCAGCTGTTTTTAGGGAGAAAGTTAAGTGACCAGGATATACTTTGTTCTTTTTTGAGGTCATACTCCTATTCTGGGGAATGGAGCTAACTGATTAAATATCTTTACCATAGGGAGTCAAGATGGCAGCGTAGGTAAACCCTGGAACTCGCCACCTCCCACAACCACATCAAAATAACAACTAAAATACAAAATAAATATTATTCAGAAGTGCCTGAAATCTGGCTGAATGTAAGTCCTACAACTAGAGAAGCAAAGAAGAAAGCACATTGAGACTGATAGAAGGGGTAGAGGCACAAATGGGCTGGTCTGACACTGATATGTGGTGTGTTTTTAATTGGGAGGGTATCTCCCAGGCCTATCCCGAGATGAAGGGGGTCCCAGCTGCACTTCAGATCCCCAACCCAGAGTTCCAGAGCTGGGAAGAGAAGTCAACATAACTTTGGGCTATAAAACCAGTGGGAACTGTGACTAAGTTACACAGAGGCTGCTGGAGCCCCAGGTGTTCCTCTTAAAGGGTCCAAACATGAATTTACCTGGTCTCACTTCCTCTGAGCTCCAGCACTGGGTGGTGGCTTTGGGGGAATCTAGGGACATACGGGGAGGAACTGGACTATCTGGCATCAGGGCAAAAACTCAAGGGTGGCATTCTTGAAGACAGAGGTGCTCCCAGGGGTCATTGTTCCTGTGCTGGGACCTCCCTCCATCCCAGAGCTGACTGGAAGCCATATCTGAGTTTCCATCAGGGTGGCCCAACTCTTCACTCCGTCCTGGTGATTCCCTGAGACCCCACCCCACACAATATGCAACCCCACTCAAGCTGTTTGCAAAGTGTTTTCCATATGAATGACCTGTCCTGGCTCAGGCTTCAGACTTTTCTAAAATCTTTTAAACAAGTAGTAGCTGAAGTCAGCATTCCCCAAACTTATCAGTAAAAGTCCTAAGACCCAGCACTAGCACCACCCTGCCTTGCTTCACAGTGTGGCCTCTCCTGAACACTTCCGAGCCCAACACAAGTAGCAGCCATCTGCAGATATCTCTGTAGGTCCTGACTGGTGGCCCCAGGAAATTGTTGACTTTGCACTTCCTCAGAGGCCCCAGAGCCAGTGCACCCAGTGGACAGCTTCAAACCATACCAGATTACAAGGGGCACACTCAAGGGGCAGACTTACCAAAGCCCCACTGAAGCAAGTTCTGCTCCATAGGGGTGTCTTCTGCACAGCAGCTCTTCCATTGTAGACACAGATAGTCCTCACAGCCAATTGGCCTGGAGGTCAATTCCTCCCAGTGATTCCAACAGCAACCAAGGCTCAACTACAACAAGATTATGCACACAGCCCACACAGGGGCACACCTAGAATGCCCAGCTCAGGTAACTGGAGAGACTGAACCACTGGGCCCTACAGGATACCAAATACACAGGCCACTCTACCAGTTTCAGGATACATAGCAGGCCTACCTAATACATGGAAACAAACATAGGGAAGCAGCCAAAATTTGGAGACAAAGAAACATGTTATAAATAAAAGAAATGGGAGCAAGCAAACTACTGGATAGAGTTCAAAACAATGGTTATAAGGTTACTCAAGGATCTTAATGAGAGCTTCAAGGACATGAAAAATGACCAGTCAGAAATTAAGCATACACAACTAAAATAAAGAATAATTTACAGGGATTCAACAGTAGAGTACAGGATTATGAAAGTCAAATCAATGATTTGGAATATGAGGAAGCAAAAAACACCCAATCAGAAATGCAAAAAGGAAAAAGAATCCAAAAACATGAAGATACTGTGAGGAGCCTCTTGGACAACTTCAAGCATACCAACATTCACATTATGGAGGTGCCAGAAGGAGATGAGAGAGAGCAAGATATTGAAAACCTCTTTGAAGAAATAGTGACAGAAAACTTCCCCTACCTGTTGAAATAAATATAATTACAAGTCCAAGAAACACAGAGAGTCCCAAACAAGAGGCACCCAAGAGGCCCACACCAAGACGCATCATAATTAAAATGCCAAAGTTTAAAAACAAAGAGAGAATCTTTAAAGCAGCAAGAGAAAAGCAGTTAGTTACCTATAAGGGAGCACCCATACAACTATCAGCTGATTGCAGGCCAGAAGGGGGTGGGAGAAAAAATACTCAAAGTGATGAATAGCAAGGACCTACAACCAAGATTACTCTACCCAGCAAAGCTATCATTTAGAACTGAAGGTCATAAAGAACTTTACAGACAAGAAAAAGCTAAAGGAGTTCATCATCACCAAACCAGTATTACATGAAATGTTTAAGGGTATTCTTTAAAAAGAGAAAGAAGGGAAAAAAAGATTAAAAATATGAACAATAAAGTAGCAATAAATACATATCTATCAACAATTGAATCTAAAAATCAAAATAAATGAAAAAGTAATCTAATGAACAAAATAAACTAATAAATAAAATAGAATCAGAGGCATGGAAATATGAAACAGACTGATGAACTTCAGAGGGAAGGGGGGTGTGTGGATGGAGAAGGAAGAGATAAACCAAAGATCTTATATGCATATATGCATTACCCCTGGTCATAGACAATATGGTGGTGAAGGCCTGGGGTGGGGCAGTAACCTGGTGGTGGGGGACAATAGGAGGAAAGAGGGGTACATCTGTAAGACTCTCAACAATAAAGATTTAAAAATAAATAAATAATAAAAATAAATAGTGAAGATCACGGACCCTGACATTCATTTTCCAATATTAAAACCCATACATTAAATCACCATTTCTCTTTGATGAATTTATGGCCCATCAATTGTGTACCCTCTCCGAGACAGAGATTAAGTTTGACTTTTTAAGTGAGATGTCAGCTTTCAGGCTCTGGGGCTTCTAAGTGCATCTGAGCTGGTGAATCCTCCCTATCAGTCAATAGGAGATGGATCTTGTCTGATTCAAGTGGATTATTGGATAAGAGCAAGATGTGGAGCATCCTGTTTGAGGAATGCATATATTTTGTAAAACATGATAGACTTTTTGTTAAAATAAAATCATGTTTTTCTTCTTCAATATTTCAAATATTACAAAATAATAAATAAAAACAGCTGCTACTAATGGCACTGAGTAGTCCAAAACTAAAAACCAAAAACATTTGGCATTTTGGTGTTGAGGGAAAGCAGTATTTCTGTTGTTTGTTTTTGTTGTTATAGTAGTAAAAGCCTGAAAGAAACCTGCAGAGGGGGAGATGATCCTAAGCTATGTTGAACTAGCATGAAAATGGCACCTAGGAACAAGCGCATTGCCAACTTCAATGATGGTTTGTCAGGTTTGATTAAAACCTGAATTAAGCAGTCCTCATTAGAACCTCAGAATTATGAATTATGCTGCATAAATAGATTACTCACGCCCTGATAGAAACACTGGCACAGCACACCCTGCTAGTAACTTTCAATTACATTGATAAATGAGAAGTTAAACTGTAATATTTTTAGCACTATCCATTTTGTCTCTAATATCCTGCCACTTCTGTTTTTATTATGCTGAAAAAAAGAGAATGCAATGAAACAAACAGTCATATAGATTAGTGTCACACTCCAGACCAAGGGATAGTAAGGGGTTGGAGTTATGGTGGGAAAAAAGAACCCCAACAGAGTGAAAGTATCTCCAATGCTGCCCCAAATACTTACTAAAGTTGTATAACAACTGTATTCAGAACTTGTTCTCACCCATGTCATAGATAAACTAGACAGATTATTGGAGAAACTACTAATGACAGTGTCTTTAAAGTACTATTGGAAAATTTAATCTCATAGGTCAGGGTCTATACTTGTTAAGCAGCCAACAAGTCCATACAGTTGAACCTTGAACAACACCAGGGTTAGGGGGGCCAACTCCCCACCGCCATGCAGTCAAAAATCTACACTTAACTTTTTAACTCCCCCAAAACTTAACTACTAGTAGCCTATTATTGACTGTAAGCCTCACCAATAACAAACAGTTAACACATATTTTGCATGTTATATGCATTGTATACTGTATTCTTACAATAAAGATAAAGAAAAGAAATATTGATCGAGACCAAGATGGCGGCGTAGGTAAACACTGGAGACCGCTGCCGCATACAACCATTTCAAAAATACAACTAAAAGACGGAACGGACATCACCCAGAACCACAGGAAGGCTGGCTGAAGAGAGACTCTACAACTAGAAGGAAAGAGAACAGCAAACCGAGGCTCAGAGGAGGCGCAGTGTGGAAAATACAAAGGTACCGAGGTGCACGCGAAAGCGGGCTGGTGGCTGAGGGCGCGGTTGTCGTTTTCGGCCGGGAGTGAGTCTCAGACTCTGGGCTCCAGATCCGGGCGAGTCTCTAGGGACCCAGACTCAAACGGGAGAAGCGGGATTATCCGGCATCAGTTGGAACCTGAGGGCAGCTTTCTCTCCGAGGTTTGCAGCGGCTGCCGGGGTTCTGAGAAGCAGACCTCTGGGAATGGGACTGAGAGCGGCCATAACTGCTCCCTCCACCCGCCCTGTTGATCCCGCCCCTCCCAAACCCTGCGCACAGCCATTTGCCGATCGCCTCAGGCAAAGGCTGGATTAGCGCCTCCCCAGAAGACAGACGTTTTCCACACAGCTGATTCCTACAGCCAGTCGGCCTGGTGGTCAAATCCCTCTAGTGTTAACTACAACAATTAAGGCTTGGCTAGAACAAGACTGCGCACAAAGACCACAAGGGGGTGCACCAAGAAAGCATAAAAGATGCGGAGACAAAAAAACATAACATAAATGGAGGATATGGAGCTAAGAATCGCAATTTTGAGGGCTTGCTATAAACTTGAGCAGAGCCTCACGAAAACTAATGAGACCCTCGATGCTACGATAAAGAAATTAGAAAGTAAGCATACACGGACTGAAATAAAGAATATTATACCAAATAGCAGACCAGAAGAGCACAAGAATCAAACCAAAGATTCGACAAAAAACACCCAACTGGAAAAGCAAAATGAAAAAAGAATCCGAAAGTGTGAAGATAGTGTAAGGAGCCTCTGGGACAGCTTCAAGTGCACTAATTTCAGAATAATAGGGGTGCCAGAAGATGAGAGACAGCAAGATATTGAAAACCTATTTGAAGAAATAATGGCAGAAAACTTCCCCCACCTGGTGAAAGAAATGGACTTACAGGTCCAAGAAGCGAAGAGAACCCCAAACAAAAGGAATCCAAAGAGGACCACACCAAGACACATCATCATTAAAATGCCAAGAGCAAAAGACAAAGAGAGAATCTTAAAAGCAGCAAGAGAAAGAGACTCAGTTACCTACAAGGGAATACCCATACGACTGTCAGCTGATTTCTCAATAGAAACTTTGCAGGCCAGAAGGGAGTGGCAAGAAATATTCAAAGTACTGAATACCAAGAACCTACAACCAAGATTACTTTATCCAGCAAAGCTATCATTCAGAATTGAAGGTCAGATAAAGAGCTTCACAGATAAGGAAAAGCTAAAGGACTTCATCACCACTAAACCAGTATTAGACGAAATGCTGAAAGGTTTCCTTTAAGAAGAGGAAGAAGAAAAAGGTAAAAATACAAATTGTGAACAACAAACATGCATCTATCAACAAGTGAATCTAAGAATCAAGTGAATAAATAATCTGATGTACAGAATGAACTGGTGATTACAATGAATCAGGGACATAGAAGGGGAATGGACTGACTATTCTTGTGGGGGGAGGGAAGGGGAATGGGAGATGCGGGAAGAGAATGGACAAAAATCGTGCACCTATGGAGGACAGTGGGTGGGGAGTGACGGGGGAGGGTGGGGCGGGAACTGGGAGAAGGGGAGTTATGGAAAAAAAAGAGGAACAAATGTAATCAGAACAATAAAGATTTAATTAAAAAAAAAGAAATATTAAGAAAATCATAAGGAAGAGAAAATACATTCACAGTATTTATTGAAAAAATAAAGTGGCCCCATGCAGTTCAAATTCATGCTGTTCAAGAGTCAACTGCAGATTTCATTTGCCACAGTTAATCATCATTCTATAATGTTTCAAAAATAGAGAAGACAATAAAAGCACTTAGCATGTTAGTCACCATTTCCTTCTTTCAGCAGTTTATAAGCATTAATTAAATTTACACCCCATCTCATACTTTTGGTTCCTGCCACAGAGTCATTTTTCCTATTAATACAGATTGTGAATAATTGGGGTAGGCATTGTGGGAAAAGGGAAGGCAGCAAAAACAGTTGTTATTTTCCAAATGAAACTGGATTTTCTAGCTCCAACGTTGAAACCTATGTTAGCATGGTGATACACCCAATAAACAAAAATCTAACTCCTCAAAGACTTGGAAAGCTATACTAAAGTCTCTTGGAGAGCAAAAATAGGAAGAATTGTATCTGATGATTCACACACCAAAAAAATTCTTAAAAGTCCTTCTCCCCATATCTGCCTCTCCCTGAATCTCCACTCCAGTTTTAAGCAGCTGTTAAAACTCTTCTCACCCAGACTCAAAATTCCTCCAAACTTTCTTAGTTTCACTACTCCATGTCCTCTCTCTTGCTGCCTTCTTCAGTCATCTGGGCCGTTTCTTTTCTTCCAAGTCTAGGTGTAGACCCAGAATGTAAATTAAGTTTGCTAAACTGCCTCCAGCTGTCTTCTCCATTCATTACTCTAATCAGACAATAAAAAAACATGATCCAAATAGCATAATAAATCCTCCTAATAGTAGAGGAGAAAGGAACTAATTATTTACCTTTTAATATTTTTAGCATAATTCTATTACCAAGAAGCTAGGGAGACCTCGAAAAGAAAGAAAGAAAGAAAGAAAGAGAGAAAGAAAGATAGAAAGAAAGATAGAATGATAGATAGAATGGAATCAAGGTTGTAATGAAGTAAGACAGGAAGGTCACTTGAGGGAAAGAGGAAGGAAGGATGGA
>NW_005874736.1:0-11066 GCF_000147115.1 Myotis lucifugus
ATTTTTATAAATGAAGGTTACATACAACCTACCAAACACGACTCACTAATGGCATTGTGCCTGGTACTTAGTAGATGCTCAATAAATGCTGTTTTTCCTGCTGTTATTATTATCAGTAGTAGCGGTAGCAGCAGCAGCATGGAGATTGTGAGAAGAGGTGGGCCGTGTCCTTCAAAAATAGTGGGCAAGTGGTAGATTCAACTTACTTGGATTTTACCATGGGCTTTGGAGTGTGGAAGTGGTCTATAAACACAAGATAAATTGCCACAATTACTACAAATGTAGCAGATCTAAGGAAGCAGGTGGTTCAGTCTGTACTTCATAGTAAACTCAGCTATCAGTGATGGCAGTAAAGGTAGAGATTTGGTCTTGGAAGGCAACCCATACTAAAGGGGTAATGCTAAACGTGAGTCAGAAGACGGGACTGGCTGACAAACTTCAGAGGTATTAGAACTTTCAGTTATAGGTGGTTGAAAAATCAAAGAGAATTTTTGGTTTACATACATAAAGATTCAGTAGTAGATCTATTCGGGCTTCAGGTTCTGATGGATCCAGGTGCTTACCAGAGTCCTCAGAAATTTCCTTTCCTTTCATCTTTCTGTTATACTTTGCTATACTGGCTTCACTCTCAGCCAGTCATTTCTTTTCTTTTTCTTTTTAATTCTCACCTGAAGATATGTTTATTTGTTTGAGACTGAGAGAGGAAGGAGAGAGAGGGAAAGAGAGAAACATTGATGTGAGAAAGAAACATCTATCAGTTGACTCCCATACTTGCCCCTACCTGGGATCAAACCCGAAACCTAGGTATGTGTCCTGACTGGTAATTGAAACCGCAACCTTGTGGTGTACGGGACGATGCTCCAATGAACTGAGCCACCCAGCTAGGGCTCAGCCAAGTATTTCTCTAATGGTTGCCTCTGACAACTGAAGCTTCACAACTGGAAGAAAGGAAAATCTCTCCTGCCAAGTTCCAATAAACGCCTGGGGCCTGACTCTCTTTGACTCACACTGTGTTCCATCTTGGTCCTAATTGCTTCAGCCAGGGAGATAAGTTGCTAAGACTGGCCAGAATTCCCAGAATTCCCTATGGGCTAAGTGAGAAATAGGTGGGTTGCCAAAGGAAACCAGCACGCTGCTACTGGTAGTGGGGAGAACAGACATGGGTGTACAAGAAAACAGGAAATGTCCACTGAAGTTAGTAATAGTTCAGAGCCAGACACCCATTCTGTTCAAAGTATGGGGGCAGTCTCCTCTATATTTTTATTTATTTATATTTAATGTTTATAATATAAGTATACTTACATATTTATAATATTAAATTTAGTATTAATGTCAGTCAGCCCTTTGAGGGAAATGGTTATGTGTCATCTTTACCCAGTGCTTAGCACAGTAGCTGATGTATGCTATGGCAACAGGATTCTCTGATAAGTATTTTGAACATACACTTTGACACATCTATACTAATAAAAGGGTAATATGCTAATTAGACCAGATAGACCAGACATCTTCCGGGCGTCATTCCGGATGTCCTTCCTGACAAAGCCGGGGCCCAGCCGGGGGAAGCCAGCCAGGGTCCCGAGTGCCTGCGGCTGGTCCAGGGGAAGCTGCCCGGGTTCCTGTGGCCGGCCAGAAGGAGGGAGGTCTGGGTCCTGGGTGCCGGAGGGAAGCCGGTGCCAACAGCCGTGGGAAGGAAGGCCTACTCTTGCACTAATTTTCATGCATTGGGCCTCTAGTGATGATACAATTGTCTGTTATAGCTATTCCAGAAAATGTAACTTCGTATTAATTCTAAAAGGTAGGCACTACTTTTCCCACTTTACAGGGGATGAATCTGAAGTTAAAAGAAATTTAGAGTGCCTAAAGTTATAAAATAGGTGGCAAAACTCATATTCTGATCCATGTCTTCAATCCCTCAATGGTGTTACAGCTAAATGCTATGCTACGATCTATTTTAACACGTAAAGTGACAATGCATGGGAATGTTTTAAATTTATGGTGTTCTGGAGAATTTAGAATATATGCCTGTTAAATAATTTATAATTAGTTAGCCTTATATTATTGACATTTTCCTAGTTTTATGCTTTCTCCTAGCTAGATAGTAAGGTTCTTAAGTATACATGATTTATTACTTTATTCTATCCCTCCAAACATTGCTCAGATGCTATAAAGTTTTCAGCTGGGTTATTTTTGAGATGGACCAAGGAAAGGTGTGCCCAGGAGGGTGGGGATGTGAAATGTGGGGTTGGAGACGAGTCGGGCAGGTGGAGGTGGTATATATAGAATTGACAGTGGGCGTGCCTTCTGCCCACTCTCCACTTACCACACACCATAGGCGGCTGAGCCTGGTAATAGCCACGGAGAAAACTATTGTACCCAATTGCTTGATTAACATAACAGGAGTAGCCAATTGAAAAGAGAAACACCTACAGAATATTAGGTATCAAGATTTCAAAACTTCACTATTCAGTAGTGAGAATGGCATAGAAGTTATCACTCTGAGTTACTGAGGATGTGTTCTTAAAAAAATTCTTCAAGATTAATTCCCAGTAAAAAGTTGAAAGGTGAAATAAATGGAAAGATGACAGCAAGAAACATGTAGTGCCAAATAGAAGTTGTGAAAAACAGAGGGGCTTTTTAACAAGGAAATGGAAATCAAAAGTGGATATTGCCCTATTTTAAAGGCTACAACATAATAGATACGAAAACCAGAGAAAAACTTAAATGACACTGTACCCCAGAAATGAGAGAGTATTTTAAGTTGCCAATAGCATTATTTTTCCCTTGCCACTAAATCATCTGTATCAGGCAAGGCACCTACTTGGAAATGAACTCATTCCTTCATTGTGTCTTAAAGACGAAGTGTTGGCATACACTTTTCTTTTTTAGATATGAAATTGGAGAAATTCCCTGTAAACACATGCCTTGGAACAGCCCAGCTGTGCCCTCTAGTGATCTGCTGTCCTGTTGCTTTATTAGGAGACTTGAAAAACAAGGAAACAAATTGACTCTGGGTGACTCCTCTATCTTAGAAGTCAGCTTTCTCTTGGGGGTGATTGCTATTCTGGAAAATGAATGCTACTCTGGAAACAGATACAGTGAGTGTGAAACAAAATGTTCTTTAATTTTGTTCTCTGGAGTTCCATTTTTCTTCACTTATAAATTCCTTTATAAATTTGGGCCACTGGTGAAATTCCACACTAGTCAGTTACCAGGGGGTTTGATTTAAGCATAAAGTATTCTTTACAGACCCAGTGTTGGAAATAAGTTGGATCAAGTTGGGACGATCATTGTTTTAAAGGGGTACTAACCTTCTTTAATACTTGTTGTGATATGTGGTATGGAAAGAATTCTGTCAGTGTGTTGAAATTTTCTGTCAAATTTGCCTCTTGGCTTAGTTTCATTTACCAGTCAACTTTGGTCGGTTATAAATTCCTGTGTATAGGTCTTGTAATTCTAGAACTTGGTATTTTTGTACTGTATCTTAAAGTGTGCCTTGCATACAGAAAGTTTAAAACCTTTTTTTGAAGCAATCACAAACTTACAGGGGGTTGCAAGTACTTTTTTTTTTTCTGGTCCACTTAAGACAGGTATAATGCCAGTCTCTACTGAGTATTTTAATGTCTATTTCCTACACATAAAGACATTCTCTTACATAACCACAGTGCCATCAAATTCAGAAAATTAACTTTGATATATTACTAATCCAGAATCTCAGAACTCATTTAAGTGTTGCCAACTGCCCCAATAATGTCCTTGCTAGCAAAAAGATCAGTTTTAGGATCATTTGTTGTATTTCTCATTCGTCTCTTTCACTGTGGAATAGTGTTTCAGTCTTATTTCTTTTCACGATCTTGATAACCTCTGAAGATTACCAGTTAGTTATCCATTATATAAAAAGCCTGTAGTTGTCACACAATCACGCTGTAATGACAGATCAGTAGGAGGCTGTGTGCTCGGGGTGGGTGGGGCTGTGTGTGTGGTGAGGTGCGCATGGGTTGACCGGAGGCATGGGCGAGTTTCTGGGTCCCGCCTCCCACAGCGGAGGCGGCCGCGGGATTCTTGCGTTGGGAGGATTCTTTCTGGGTCCCTCTGAGCCGTGGGACTCTGGGTCCTGGGTCTCGCGCGATTTCGTACGTGGGGACCCTAGTCTTGCATAAAATCGCTCATTTTGGGTTTGTCTAATGTTTCCTGATAATTACATTTATGTTATACATTAGTGACAGGAATATCACAGAAGTGATACTCTGTTCTTATTATTTCCTCTCAGGTGAGACATGATTTCCATTTATCACATTATTAATGATTTTTACTTTCATCACCTGAATGAAGGGGTATCTCTTAAGTTTATCTTTTCACTTGTAATTGGTAAGTGCTTTGTTGGGAGTTCTTTTAGAATATGTAAATATTCTGTTTTTCATCAAACTCCCAATTTATTCATTTACTTATATCTCTTTATATTCATGGTTTTGATTTTATTCAATTGAATTAATTTTATTCAATGACCTGTTAATATTACTACTTATTTTGTTCAAAGTTCCCCCAATTTGGCCAATGGGAGTTCCTGCAAATTGACCTCAGCGTTCTTTTGACAACTTTCTGTTGTTTTTTGAGGTTTTGGGGGGGGGGGTTATTTTGGTGTTGATCGCCTTATTCTTTTCCAGTCCAAGCCCTGGAATCAGCCATTTTTCTAAAGAGTTCCTGGGTCCTGTTAGTAGAGAAAGGTATTTAGAAACCAAAATCTGGGCATTAGGCTTCTCATGGCCCTCTCAGGAAACTGAGCTAAAAAGTAGCTGTGTATGTACATACACATACACCCATTTACATTTATGTTGACTTCTCTCTATTTATATTCACTCAAAACCATGAGTTCATATCGATACCTCCAATTCCTGTCCCCTACAGAATTCATTCTAGTTGTCTTTTCTCCTTTATTGTAATTCTCTCTCCAAGAGTGAGAGACTTGGCCCTTGTTTTCCTCAATATCTTTAGTCAGTTTGCCTAAATGTTACCAATTCACATTTTCCCAGACACTTCACTCAGGTTACCACTCTTCACCTGGCAGACTTGTGCTTGTTTGCTCTCCTCACCCCATTCTGACACCCCACGCAGGGCTGCCCCGTGTATGGGTATCCTCTTCATGCAGGTGGCACTCTGTTTCCCATTAGAGCTGCCCCCTCAAGTGAACACCCTCTTCCAAGCTCCTCCGCAGGGATGCCCTTCTCATACCACTTGGGCTCCTCTACAACACTGGCCTCAGCAAGCATGTCAAACTGCAGCCCGCGGGCCGCATGCGGCCCACAGTGAATATTTTTGTGGCCCAGCCAATATAACAGTGTGAGCAGTTATTTACAATCATGAAAGGAAATAAGTCTCTTGTCAGACCCAGAATTACTGACATTCACCTTGGGTCAGTTTTGAAAGTAATCTCTGTGAACAAGATTTCCCCCGAAGTAGGAAAGATGGTAGCAGGGAAGAGATGCCAAGTGTCAGGAAGAAAACGTTAATTTTATCATTGTTCTTGCTTTTCGAAATAAACCTACGTTTCAATGAAAATTGGAGCTTTTGGGGTTTTTTTGTGGTCCACATAAACTTAAATCTTATTTATTTGGCCCGTGTAGCTCTTGAGTTTGACATGCTTGCTCTCTAGAGCTATAGGACCAAAATTTCAGGAAAGAAAAGAAAGGAAGGAGAAAAGGAAAAAAGCTTTTTTCTTTAAATGTGTTTGAATGAATGATGAATGAATGGTGTATCAGTTTCCTAAGGCTGTCATAGCAAATTGCCACAAACTGGCTGGCTTAAAACAACAGAAATGTGTTGTCTCACAGTTCTGGTGGCTAAAAGTCTGAAATCCAGGTTTCAGCAGGATCATGCTCCTTCTGAAGAAGAGGAAGTGAGTTCCTGAGTGTCTTCATTGTCTCTTGTATGTTCCAGACAGGCCGTACTTTCCAAACTGGAATTGCTAACAGGCATAGAAAAAAGAAAAACCATGAAAAGCCTGTTCCCATAGCCAATGGGTCAGGAAAAGGAAGGCCTAACAAGTGCGGACGATCAGGAAGCTTCTCTTCCATCCCTCCTTTATCCCCACCTCCATGGAAGAAGATGGAGGTGCTCCGATTCTCTTGCCAGGATAAAGTCCGTGAGGCTGAGTGGGGGCCTGATCGTCCGTCTCCCACTCAGCAGAGGCGTTGGTGCTCTGATTCCCCTGCCTGGATGGCTTTGGCAGAACTGAACAAGGAGCTATTTTTCCACCGAAGCAGGCATTGCTCCATTTCTCCTGCCAGGGGTAGTGTCAGGGAGGTCCAGCCTCTACTTCCATCTGGCAGGAGGCTGATTGAGTCACTATTTCCTCATCCCCTACACCAGGTATCAGCAGGGCTCAGTGGGGAACCAAGGTTTCTGCCCAGATCCTGAAGGAACAAGGCAGTGTGACTCTGCCCTCTGCTTCCTCTCACCTTGATGTCAGCAGGACTTAAAGGGAAGCTGAGTTTACACCTCCGCTCAGATACAATGAGAGCTATTTGGTGCCTTGCTTTCAACAGGAAGGTGTGAGAGAGATTGAGGGGGGAGTTGAACTTGTACTGACCCATCTGCAACAAGGAAATGTAAGTTAGTGCTCCACTTTTTTTTTTTTTTTTGAGGGGGAGGTGCTGTTGGCAGGCCCCAGGGGAAAGCTTAGCAGGCATAGCCACTCAACCCTGGCACTACATCTCAACAAGGTGACTGCTTGCTAAAAAAGAAGATTAACTAGGATCTGGAGTGTCATAATATAATATCCAAGATGTCCAGGATACAATTAAAAATGAATCACTTGTCATAACAAGGAATCATAATTTGAATGGGAAAAGAAAATCAACAAATGGGAACACCAAGATGGATTAGATGGTAGAAGGATCTGACACAGATTTTAAAACAACCATCATAGAAATGTCTCAACAAACAATAACAAAGTCTCTTGAAACAAATGAAAAATAGAAAATATCAACAAAAAAGTAGAAATCATAAAAATAAAAAATAAAAAAACAGATGGAAAAATACAGTGACTGAAATAACTCCCCGGATGGGGTCAATATTAGATTAGAGATGGCAGAGGATAAAAATCAATGAAACTGAGCACCAACTAATAGAATTTACCCAATCTGAAGATCAGAGAGAAAATAGAGCAAAAAGCAAACAAATAACAGAGGCCTGGGGGACAATAATGAAAGACCTAACGTGTATATCACTATAGTCCCAGAAGAGAGGAGGGAGAGTGGGACTGAAAAGTATTTGAAGAAATAATGGTTTAAAACTCCCGAAGTTGGCAAAAGATGTAAACTTAAAGACTCAAGAAGATAAGTCAGACTTAAATAGAATAAATGCAAAGACATCTACACCAAGACACATCATAATTAAACTTTTGAAAACAAAAAACAAAGAACATATCTTCAAATTTGAATCAGACAATGGCATTCTTCTGTTGAAAGTCTCCAAGGGCTTTTCCCATGCCCGTGATCCAGAACTAGGTTTTATCATGGTGATTTGGAACTCTATCCTTCAGTGCTGTCGAGGGTACCAGAGGTCTGGCCTCAGAAATAACAGTGGCTTGGTTCAGTTCCCAGCCATTAGCTGTACCTGTGTTCTCTCACCTTTTTAGTTCCAGCTAAACTATAATTGTGGGCAGCAGGACAACTTTTTAAAGCCTCCTTTTATGAGTAAGGGGACCACGTCAATGGCACTGATTCAAGTAGCAAACCTGGCTCTGGTTCCTGCATCCCTAACTTATCACTTACATGAAACTCTTTAAGTCACCATTACCTGGCAGGAGACAGTCTCCCCATGGCCTCTACCTGCTTCCATCACTGAAGCCCAGGGGAATCACTCACTGCTTTTAATTTCTGCTCCTCTTCTGGTCCATGGACATGTTTACTTGATTATACAGATTCTTTGTTTACTCATGTATTCATTCACTCTTTTCGTAAACAAGTACTTAAGGAGTGTATAACGTATGCTAAATGTATGCATAGTACATGCTTAATATGACAATTAGACATAGATTCTGTTCTACAGACACTTTGAATCTGGTAGGAGAGAGAACACAGGTACATTCAAAAATAGCCAGCATTTTAAAGTGCTTTCTGTCTGTGAAGCGCTTTACATGGATTGATTCATTTAATATCTGTAACAAGACTGTGAGGTGAGTGCTATTATTATCCTCTCCCATTATTTTTCTCTTACTTTGAAGAATGCGGGGTAAAGTGATGAAGTCACTCATGGTGACACAGCTTGTCCATGGAGGAACCAGGGAGCAGGCCAGCAAGAGGAAATCAGTCTGAGGCTAGATGGTTAAATGACAGGCCAGGGCACTTGGCTCTGATGCAGTTTTGAAGGACTTAGATCAGGGGTGTGATCAAATATTAAGGCCATTCTGATTTCAACAAATAGGCAGGTGGATAAGATTAGGAGAGCCTTTAGTGAGGAGATTATGAGACAGCGGGAGCCCAGGAAACATGGTGGCCCTGGGAATAGACCAGAAAGAACAGAATAACAGCATTTAGTGACAGATTACAAATAGGTGGACAGAGAATAAAACCTCCACTGAGGAGGATGTCAGAGGTCTTTGGACCAAGGCCCGGGAGATGTGAGCTTTATCAGAGTTTTGGCATTAACTAGTTGTGTGCACTTTTCATCATGCCTCTTTTCCTCTTAATCCTATTTTCTCCATTTTCAAAAGAAATGCAATAGAGTAGAGGCTCCAGAATAGAAACCAATAAAACTTTTTATAAATAGTTGAATTATCTGTCATTATCTGAACACTGAACACACAAATCTGATTCTAGCTCAGGGGTGGGCAAACTTTTTGACTCGAGGGCCACAATGGGTTCTTAAACTGGACCGGAGGGCCGGAACAAAAGCATGGATGGAGTGTTTGTGTGAACTAATATAAATTCAAAGTAAACATCATTACATAAAAGGGTACGGTCTTTTTTTTTTTTTAGTTTTATTCATTTCAAACGGGCCGGATCCGGCCCGCAGGCCGTAGTTTGCCCATGGCTTTTCTTCAAAAAACTGGAGTACCTGGTGACACCAGGTTCCTGATCTCACATGACAGCAATATGCTTCACCCTGAGTAGCAGCTTTCCCTCTAGCAGGGTCACCTGCCTCTCCATCCCCCCAGCCCTCAAGTTTGCTTCAATCATATCAATCATATTGCCTGTCTGGGCTCTGTAGGCCTTTGAATATTTTTATCCCTGGACTACTTGATTTTTCCATTTCTTCCATCTGTAATGTTGTGACTTGGTAACTCTCATATGTATACATATATTTTTAAAATGTGGGGGAAATGGTAAAAGTAATAGATATGTTTAAGAGCTTCTATGCACTGTATTCTAAGTATTTTACATATATGATCTGACTTAATCTTTAAAACAACTTTTTACATCTGTATTATTTTTATTCTCCCCAAGTTACAAGTGATGAACAAAGGCCTAGAGAAGTTAATTTGCCCGAAGTCATAGGGCAGCTCAGTGGTAAATCAGGATTTGAACCCAATATTCTGACTCCAGAGCTAATGCTTCTAAACCATTAAGATCTTTAACGGGAAGATCAGTGAATTTTGGAGAAAGGCTGGTTGGTTCTAGGTATATGGGAGGAGGATGATCAGTATGTCATCATGGACATGAAGGGGATGAATATGTCTAAGATACATGGGATCCCAGGTAGAGGAATGAGAATCTTTAGCCATTGTGATTTTCCACACCAAGCATCAAACCACAAGAAGGAGAGACCCAATGTAGTTCTAGTGGCAATGAAGCACTAAGAGATAGAGTAAGAAGGCCTTTGGAAAGGATTTAAGAATTAAGGGAAGAATGGCATCCAGAGTGCCAACTCGGGGTTGGGGGAGGGTGGCATAGTAAAGCCAGACATGGGCTAGTCCTTTTCTTCTGCCAAGAAGCTGTAAGAGCAAACTCAGAATTTGGACTGGAGGCCAAGTAGGTAAGATATTGCTGTACCTCTGTCAAATCCTGTTTACAAACTATGGTGAGCAAGTTGTTTTTATCTTTTTAAATATATTTTATTGATTTTTTACAGAGAGGAAGGGAAAGGGATAGTTAGAAACATTGATGAGAGAGAAACATCGATCAGCTGCCTCCTGCACACTCCCTACTGGGTATGTGCCAGCAACCAAGGTACATGCCCTTGACCAGAATTGAACCTGGGGCCCTTGAGTCCTCAGGCTGACGCTCTATCCACTGAGCCAAACCAGTTAGGGCACAAGTTATTTTTTAAGGCTATCCAGAGTGCCACTGAGCAATGGAGCTACCAGGAGGGGTTAAGGACTCTTTTAAATTTACAGTTTATTAAGTGTGGATACCTAAAATATATAACACATTTTAATAAAATATGGAAAAAGTATATAAGTCTTCAGGAACTTATGACTGACAAAAAAGCTTAAACATGAAACCACAAGTGGCATATTCTTCCTAAAATTTATATGCAAGCATTTTTCTTCTTTGATTATTATAATTTACTTTCCTTTTTTCTTTCTTTTTTTTATTCCTTTTATGAGAAAAATAGTTATGGAAAGCTATGAAAATTATATTAGTAGGAGGTAAATGGATATATATATATATATATATATATATCCTATCTAATAATAGACAAACATGGTAATTGAGCGTACCTTTGCTACGCCTCCCATTGGCTAATCAGCGTGATATGCAAATTAACCGCCAACAAAGATGGCGGCTAATTTGCATATTGCAGGCAGATCCCGCTGCGCCGCCCCGCCTGGGGCTGGCGGCAGTGCAATCCCCAGCCACTGGCCGCCCCAGAGCAAAGTCCTGGCCTGCCGTGTGCAGGGAAGGGCGGGCGGGGCGGGCAGCAGCACGATCCGAGCGGCCAACTGACCCAGCGCGAGATCCGGGGCTTGACAATTTGCGACCGGGGGAGATGGGGCAGACACCGCGGGATTGGGCGTGCCATCTGCCACCAGGGGAGCGGGCCTAAGCCAGCAGGTGGTTATCTCGTCGAGGGTCCCAGACTGTGAGAGGACACAGGTTGGGCTGAGGGACACCCCCCCCCCCCCC
>NW_005874736.1:12010-15394 GCF_000147115.1 Myotis lucifugus
CTGGGGGTGCCTGGCTCAAGCTTTAGCTTGGGCCGGGGAAGGAGCCAGCCAGCAGTGATCTTCAGCGGCGGCGAGATGCCCAAGCCTAAACCTCGGCCCTGAGGCTTTAGGCTTAGGCCGGGGAGGAGCCAGCCAGCAATTGTTGTTGGCGTTGGAGGTGGGTAACCAGGGTGGAGCCAGCCAGCAATCGTTGATGGCAGCTGCGGGCAGTTGGGGATGCCCCGGCCCAGGCCTAAAACCTCGGCCTGAGGCTTTAGGCCTGTGTCAGGGAGGAGCCAGCCAGGGATCGTTGATGGCTGCGGTGGCGGGGACCTGGGGGTGCCCCGGCCCAGGCCTAATGCCTCGGCCAGAGGCTTTAGGCCTGGGCTGGGGAGGAGCTAGCCAGTGATCCTTGATGGTGGTGGCGGCCCGAACCCGGGCGCAGCCAGCCAGCGATCCTTGATGGCCACGGTGGCTTGGAGCTGAGGGTGCCCTGGCCCAGGGCTAATGACTCGCCAGAGGCGTTAGGCCTGGGCAGGGGCCAAACCAGCAATTGGTGTGAACTACAGAGGAAACACCTTTTCTGACCTCTGATTGGTTAAGCTCTCTGTATGCCACTGGTAATATTCTTAGTAACTTGGGTAATAAGAGTCCAAAAAGTGATCTAGGGTTTTTTTTACCACACTCCTGGAGAAAAAAATGAAGGTCTGCTGCTGGAGGGTTAAGAAATGTCATATCCTGTCCTAGCCAGTTTGGCTCAGTGGATAATGCCTCAGCCTGCCCAATGCAGATTCTGGGTTCAATTCTGACCAAGGGCATGTACCTAGGTTGCACGTTCCTCCCTGGCTCCGGCCCAGGTCAGGGCTCATGCAGGAGGCAACCAATCAAAGTGTTCCTCTCACTTTGATGTTTCTCTCTGTCTTTCCCTTTCTTTTCCACATTCTCTAAAAATCAATGGAAACATATCCCCAGGTGAGGATAAAGAAAGAAAGAAATGTCATATCCTATGAAAGACACTTCTTGAAAATGCCTAAAGAAAGTTGTCATTTTTTCATGGTAAAGGGACTGGAGTCCGTGTTGATGAAAACACCTTGGTGGCTGCGGTGACTGGCAGTGGCTGCAGCAGCGGGGTGATGGGGCTGTTGCCTTCCCCTGATCAGCCCAGTCGCCTTCCACAAAGGGAGGCCAGACTGTGGCTTAGGCCCGCTCCCCAAGGGGAGCAGGGAGCAGGTAGTAGGACATCCCCTAGGGCTCCCAGTATGTGATAGGGGGCAAGCTGGGCTGAGGAAACCCCCTCCCCAGTGCACAAATTTTTGTGCACTGGGCCCCTAGTATATATATAAATGGGAAGGACAGACTTTATAATAACTGGGCCAGTTGAGATATGAATTAGAGAAATGGCTTATCTGCCATGATATGTTTTTGGAAAAATTGATAATAAATTCAGAATTCTTATTTTTCCAGTAGGAAACATTTATTAAGTGCTGGGATCTAGGTGGGAGGCAGAGGAAATACAAGAAATGATTAAGATTCACTGCAGGCTTCAAGGAATTTATAATTTGCTCCAACTATCTGAGGCCTGCTGACAGTGACTGACAGTTTGACTGTTTTGAGGTGTGGATTTTTCAGTTTTTCCTTTGTAAATCTTGTGATTCTGTAACTCTCATATAAATATATTTAAATATGAGTGAGTGGGTGGAATTGGTAGTGGATATGTTTAAGGGCTTTTCTTGTGCTATGTTCTAAGTGTGGATTGACCTACTGCTCCAAAATATCAGCCCATATTTACCTGAAACTATATGCCATATGTCAGGATGGAATCAGGCAGCCCTGGACTGATAGCAGATCCCTAGTCTGATACATTAGATAAAGCCTTTCACTCCTTCTTTCTCAAGTGTGCAAAATACATGTACATTATAATATTAAATTTCTGGTTTTTAAATCAGTTCATAAGATGGAAAATGATTTAGCCAGCTCTGCATAAACTGGCCTATTCTCTACTTCTGTTAAAATGTCATTTAAAAGTACATAGAGTGTTTTTAGGGCAGTACTCATGGCTTATGCTGGCTGTTTTTTATTTAAGGAAAAGGCTCAGTCACCCATGACCAGGATTTGGAAGGCAGGAATTTGTGAGAAAGTAAGATCAGATTTTGGATCAGCTCTGTTGACCAAATACTACCAGTTTTGAAAAGTATCAGCTGATATGTCCAAGGAGTGGCTTGGCCTTATTTCCATCAATGTCTCCAAAGCCACTCCAAGTACATTTTTTGGTAAAGTACATATAAAACCAGTGGGTTTACTAGGCAAATGCACATTCACGAAAAGCCCCATAGTCTCCCTTTCCACCAGAATGACTCCTCTGAGTGCCTCTGACATAAAAATTCTGGACCAGCCACCAGTTCAAATTTATTTTACAGAAGCTTTAAAGCTGCTGCCAAGCCCCAACCCAGATCTTCTCCTGGTGCTATCATTAGAGCCATTCCTGGGGCCCAACAAAACTTTCTCTTTCCAAGAAAACCCTCCTGCAAAGATTAAATCAATTATGTATAGTGAAGGGTAGATTGGTTTAATCCATATGGTTGGGAAGACTAGAAAAGGAAGATATTCTTTAAAAAAAAAACTTTATTGTTGATACTATTACAGATGTCCCTCTCTTTTCCCCCCTCCACCCAGTTCCCACTCCGTCCCAGGCCCTCGCCATCCTATTGTCTGTGTCCATAGGTAATGCATATATGCATATAAGATCTTTATCTAATCTCTTCCCACACCCCCCAACACCCCCTTCCCTCTGAGAATCGTCAGTCTGTTCCATTTCCATGCCCCTGATTCTATTCCATTTACCAGTTTATTCTGTTCATCAAATTTTTTATTCATTTGATTTTTAGATGCAATTGTTGATAGATATGTATTGGTTGCCATATTTTTTATCTTTACCTTTTCCTTCTTCTTCCTCTTCTTAAAGAATACCCTTCAGCATTTCATATAATACTGGTTTGGTAGTGATGAACTCCTTTTGCTTTTTCTTATCTGTGAAGCTCTTTATCTGACCTTCATTTCTAAATGATAGCTTTGCTGGGTAGAGTAATCTTGGTTGTAGGTTCTTGCTATTTATCACTTTGAATATTTCTTGCCACTCCCTTCTGGCCTGCATAGTTTCTGTTGAGAAATCAGCTGACAGTCGTATGGGCACTTCCTTGTAGGCAACTAACTGCTTTTCTCTTGCTGCTTTTAAGATTCTCTCTTTGTCTTTTGCCCTTGGCATTTTAATTATGATGTGTCTTGGTGTGGACCTCTTTGGGTTCCTCTTGTTTGGGGTTCTCGTGCTTCCTGGACTTGTCAGTCTACTTCTTTCACCAGGTAGGGAAAGTTTTCTGTCATTATTTCTTCAAATAGGTTTTAAAAACT
>NW_005874737.1:0-14447 GCF_000147115.1 Myotis lucifugus
TTCTGGTCTTTGGATCACGCTTTGATAGCAAGGTTCTAATAAAGTGCGTTGGGAGAGAACAGGCAAGTAAAAACAAGGGAAGGTGTTTAGAGGCCATGTCTTCTTCTCTCCCGTTTATATATAGCCCTCTCTGTTTTCAAAATCTCATTTTGCATTTACCTTCCTCATTGTCTTTCCCCATCTGTACACAAAGCACTTGGAGACCAGGGACTGAGTTTTGTTGATCTTTGCATGTAAGGGTTTGCCCAGAGTAGGCACTTTCTAAATATTAAAGTTGTACTTCAAGACATCCCTCTTCCTCCATGAAGTTTTGCCAGATCATTCTAGCCCTACAGCACTTATTATCTGTATCAGTCATTTGGCAATTAATCTTATACAGTCTTATGACAGCTTTTGTATTGTTGTACTGGACTGTTATATATCTTTTGAATTGCTATTTATTTTTTTAGCTCCTTTATGTATTGACTCTGTAGCTAGATTGTAAATAAATTCTTTGAGTTGAGGGACTGTATTATCATTTATTCATCAATCATGTAGTTGGTACCTACTTTGTGCAAGGCAGTGTGCTAGGGTCTTGATACACAAAGACAAATAAGGTGGGATCACTGAGGGACAGATGGCGGGGAGTGATGGCTGTCCCAGGTGTAGTGAGAAGAGGTCAGCTCTCAGAGCCAGAGAGAACTAGGCTTGAACCCTAGATCTGCTACTTTCTAGCTCTGTGGCCATACACAAAATACTAACCACACTCCAGATTTGACCTTTGCAGCTGTGAAATAGGTTAAAACCATCAATCTTGCAGGCTGCAGTGAGTTTGGCTGAAATGATATATAGACTATACCTGGGATGAGTAGCACGTGTGCATTCAGAAAACAAAAACCCTTGCTCTTCAGAAAGTCACTACCAAATAGTTCAGAAAAACAATAAGTACTTGCCCTGCTTGGGTGGCTCAGTTGGTTGTAGTATTGTCCCGTACCCCAAAAAGGTCATGGGTTCAGCTCCTTAGTCAGGGCACGTACCCACGTTGTGGCTTGGATCTCCAATTAGGGTTGAGTACAGGAGGCAACCAATTGATGTTTCTCTCTCACATTGAATGCTTATCTCTCCCTCTCTCTCTCTCCCATCCTCTCCCTCTAAAAGTCAATAAAAACATATCCTCGGGTGAGGGTTAAAAATAAAAGAAAAGCAATAGTTCACAAATAGCCAAAGTACCAGGAACGCATAGTGGAGCTCCTCTTTATAATTCCTGCAGGGTCTACCAGAAAAGGAATTAATAAATGTCTTGTTTGATTGAAGGCAAAAATAGCACCTTCTACCACAAAGGTGTTTGATAAAGTAAATTCAATCCAATTTATTACTTTCAATCTATGTTAGTTTTCTTGATTCTTCCTATGATTGGGCCACAAACTCAGCTCTGGAAGGGTATAAGGATCTGTCAGAGGGAGTCCTTGCTTTGATGGGGCTCTTAAGATGAGCTCCGCTTACAAAAAAAAAAAGAAAAAAAAAAGAAAGTATAACATAGGCAAGAGCTAGAAGTACAAATGAACAAATAAGCTGAGGAGAGTAAAGAACTATCTGTTCTGATGATGGTGGGAAGGAAGGTGGGGCATGTGAGCAGAAAGAGGATCTGAGCTGCAGTGCCAAAGATGAGAGGCCAGTTAGGATTGTTTGGAAGAAAGTTAGACTTGGCAGAAAGCAACCAACGTGTATTCCTGTTGCCGGGAGATAGCTGACGAGATGACATCATATCAAGGGCCCTAGGCTCTCCAGCCATGGCCTCATGTGCTTTGACACCCTCACTATGAAAGGTAATCTTTCCTTTGGTCCAGGTAAGGAACCCGAAGAAGAGAAGATAGCTGCCCCACATAAGGGTAAGGCAGTGCGGATGTCTGGTATACCAGTATCTGATTGCCAGCCTGGAGATTGGGTTGAGTCTACAGCCTACTCCACTTTGAAACAGCTACACGGAAGAAGATCAGGGGAGCACAAGAGTACAGAGCTTCTCTGTCTTCTGGGCCAGGTTATTTTCCCTAGTTGTCTGCTCAGAGCAATGCCAAATGTTTCTACCGCCCTTGTCTTCAAGTCTTTCAAGACAGCGCCGAAAACTTGAATTGATGAAGTATGGCCTCTAGTTTTGGTCAATCCATCAATTTCTGGTAGTGGCAACTATAAGGAGGCAGTGAGCCCAGAGTGATTAACAATGTCAGTCTGCCTGACCAATCATGGTGCTCAGTTCTCTAACTGATCCCTGGTTCTTTAATGCTGCCTTCAGAATCCACTGAAGTAAACTTGGGCCTGACTTATGGCCAATGTTCCTCCCATGCCAAGGGATGTCACCCAGAGTGATTTTGACGGCCTCAGTGTGCCTTTCGAGAAGCTTTGAAGAATGTTCTTCGATCCAGAAAAGTCATTCAGAGGAATTTCACTTAATTTAATATGAATGAGAAATACTGTTCAGAGCTGTGTAGGTTTCTCCAAACATACCTAGAAACTAAGATATTTCAGGCTCACTTCTGACAACCCAGCAACCAAGCACGGACCACCATGCCATAAATCACAGTTAATGGGTTTTCATCTACATGCTTCAGCCTTTAGCATCGTTTTTAAATTTGCTTTTAATTTGTATTGATCTCCCCCTGCTTCTTCAATCTTCCAGCATCTTCGGTTGAGAGAATGCTGCAGTGGCGCCCTGGCCCCAGGTGATCTGGGGGAAGGAAGGGTGCATGCCCATATCTTCACACTCGAGCACAGTCTTCTACAACTTGATGGCAGGGTCCGGAAAGAGGACCCTGTGTGTATAGAGTTGGGAGAGAGGGAAGAGAAGGCTAAGAACAGGCTGGTTCTCCCTATGCTAACTCATCCCAGCAGTAACGGATCTGTCTTGCCATTCATGTGACATCAGCCTCCAGAGGAGAAGGCTGGGTTACGTGGTTAGAAACATAGACATTGGAGCTAGGGAAGCTTCCTGATTAACATGGGCAACCAGGTGACCTGAGTGAGGCATCAACTGAAAAATTCATATCCAGTACCAAGCCTATTAAAGACCAAGGGTAGAAATTAACCTCGCTTAGCACAGTGATTAAGCTGCTGTCAATTGAGCCCTTTTCTACTAGTGCTAAAAACTTACTGATTTTTTCTTTTCTTTAATTGGATTAAAATGAAGGAAACCCAAGAGCTCAGGGGAAAGAAAGCTGAGCAGAACCCGCCCTCTCTGGGGGCCTCCGACTCTTGCAGCTGTGCCGCTCCAGGTGGGAGGTGCGCTGTGAGCCTTTGATGCCTGGTGGCAGCAAGCTGGAAACCCGCCTTTCATTCCTGGCAGGCTAACGCTGCCCGCGGGTCTGCAATGGACTTACTCAGATGCTACTGACCACCGGAGCCAGAGAAAGAAGCGATGGGTGTCCCTCAGCCGACAGGCAGTTTGAATCTCTTGCTCTCTTAGGACCTGGCTGGTGACGAGCACCTGACTATGTCTGTCTTCCCGCTGGGTTCCAGGATTCTAATATCTCTCTCGTTTCTGGAAAAGATCTGTGTCTTGCTCTCATTAGCCTGAGCTGAGTAAGAAGAATAGGTAAAGGATGAGGACGATGGCCTTGGGGTGACCCCTGAAGAGGATTCCCAGGGCCAGTGCCAACCTATACAGGGTTTAATCAGCTTAATCAGCAAAAGTAGGTTTACAGTTGTCCATATGGAAAATAAATAAGACAATAATTAATAAATAATAATACAAGAATAACCTCTGTTTCTTGTACTCACCACTGTCAACCTACTTTTGCCCACCCTGTGTAGTATCTTTGGGTGAATCATGAAAAGGTGGCCCTCTGGGTGAATATAGTTGCTTGTCCTTACTTCTTGATGACCAGATGGACCCTTTGTGCAAAGAAAAGAGTAGCCCTTCATGGGAGTGAAAGCTGGGTAAGGGGCTCCAACACAGCCCTGATGGTGCCCAGCTGGATGGTCAGAACGCAGGTTTCAGCCATCTCACCCCCAACTCAGTGGGGTGCACGGGGGGAGGGCATGATCTGCATAACCTAGGTGATACCCTGGTGACACTCTGATACAAAAAGGCTGAGTGGGACACCTCTAGGCACCAGGGCTATACGTGGAGGATGAGGAACCCTTTACTTCTGTAGAAACTTCTTAGCAGGGACTACAGGATTTTATTGGTTCTGGGCTCGGCTAAACAAATGTTGGTTATTTAGGAATACAGGGCTCTTGAACTAAAGCAGAGCCAAAAGCCACAGACCAGGCTAGGTGCTGAGGGAAAGAAATGATATCCTCCCAGATACGTGTCCTGATCAGCAGGACTGGCCTTTCCCCGTGGGCTGGCATCTCCAGCCTCGCCGCAGCCTCCGGAGCCATATATTCACACACAGCTGTAGCAGCCCTTGAACTTGTCTTCAGTGGACTCAGGACACTTTCACACACTTTCACACACTGACAACAGTGCACACCCAGGTCCAACACTCTCCCTGTTTTTTGAAGTTGTGTGATTCTTTTATGTCTCAGCTCCTGGTCATCATGAACTTAAAACGGGTCTGTGAGGAGGATGTAAAAAGAAACGTTATTTTGACCAATGACTTGAATGATTGAGAAGAATTTCAGAGCCAGATAATGATCACTGTGCAAGAAAAAATCTGCTGGGTGTGCCCTGAAAGCGATACTAGACACACATGTACTACCTATACATAGATTTGAAGAACAAGGTCAACTTTCTTCTCTCTCTCTCTCTCTCTCTCTCTCTCTCTCTCTCTCTGGATGATTCCATTACTGAAATAGAAACCAATTGTTTTCTTCTTCCTAAATACTTTTCTTCCTAAATACTCTGAATACTGCTTCTTCTTTAATACCCTACAAAACCATTACCATGTGAATAGGTTCCAGCCAGCACAATCAGGAGCCTTTTCTGCGTTTTGCCAGATGCTTACAACAGACCCACACTCCTGAGCACCAGTGAACATTTCAAAACTGTTGTTCATTCCCCCCACCCATCTGCACGCCTCCTTTTCCTTCTTCCTATGGGAGTACAGTCTTAGCAGGGATCCGGATTCTGGGGGCTCCCTTCTGAACTTCCCTCAGAGCAGGTGCATTCTTTTTAACCCCACAGTCACCTGCCTGGGCTCTGGGTTTCTGTGGAGCTGGGAGGCCACCCTGCCCCTTTGCCTAGACCGCTGGGCCCCTGTGATTCTGGGGAGAAGGAAGCTTTGGGGAGACCCGCCAGCCCTCCCTCTGAACTAGGACACTCTTCCTTCCTCCCTCTGCTCCTCCTCCCAGGGGCTGGGAGGAATAATGCCGTTGGCATTCAGTCCTGGGTTCCGCTGAGGATGCATGAGGCTGGGGACAGGGTGCTGGTGCCATCTTCCAGGGATGGCTGTGTTGGCCCTGCGAGCACTCAGCTTGGAGGTAATAAAAACATTCTTCTTTTCCTTTCTTTTCTTTTTTCTTTTCTTTTCTCTTTTTGTTATCAGTCAACGAAGCAGATCCGCTGCCAGGGTGACACTGAGAGGGACGCGACGCGTACTGACAAGGTGCCTGAACGTATATTTTTCTGAAATATGATGATTTTTTTCAATACAGTCAGTATTCTGACCACTGTCCCACGTTGACACTTTTATTGTCTGTAGCTCAATTTCATGGAGCAGATTTGGTTTTCTTGTCCAATCCTGAGATTCTTTTCAAAACAAATCAGCCTCACTCCTGGGGGTGCCTTTGTTTTGTCCCTCTTCCTGGGAGAACGTTTCTTGAGGACTGAATTCATACAGTTCTGGGGGGAACAAAAATCACTCATTTTCTCCGAGAAGCCTTTTTGTTTCACCCCACTTGTTTCCAAAGAAGCAGACCTTCTTTTATATTATAACGACAATAAAATATAAAAGAATATTTATTGCATGCTAAGGCCGCAACAGGCACCTTCCACTTGGCTCCACAGTCACGATGGCTTGTATTCATCACAATTCCCTCTGAGGGAAGTGCTATTATTAGCTGCATGTTCCAGAGAAGCAAATGCAGACACGGGGAGGAGGAGGAAATAACTTGCTCAATATTGTAAGGTCATAAGTGGCAGAGTCAGGATTTGAACTCCGTGCTTTCTGGTTAGAGAGGTTGGGTTCTTAATCACAACCCAACACTAATGCTGCAGATACCACCTCAGTTTTCACATCTCGTTTCATGTAACATTCCTCAACTCCCTGGATACTGACACCCCAGGTAGAAGGAATTGTCTGTGCAAAGGTTTACAAAGATGTCAGAAAGCAAACCCCTGCGGGCAGAAACTCCCTATTCTTTGTTACCTCCGATGCCCACTCATGCTAGTATCTGACAGCCCCATGAACTCTTCCCTAGGGACTGGAGGTGAAGGTTGATTTGTTTAATCAATTCCAACCCCCCACTCTCGCCCCATTGCCAGTGGTCAGTCAAGGCATGGACACATGATGCTGCTCTGGCCAATGAAGGGAAGTCGGCCGGGGCTTCTGGAGACATATTCCTCACCTGTAAAAGGAATCGCTGAGATATGTTCCATTTTGCCTTTGAACTTTGTGTGAGGAGGGGATGCCGTATTTCAGATATGAGAGGGGAGGCCAAGATAATGGCAGAGATACTGACACAGAACCCTGATATTGAGCTGCTAAATGTATCAACCTTGGGACCACTTTCTCAATATGGGAGATAATAAATGTCCTTATTAGTAAACAGCTTTTCATTGGTTCTTCTGTCAGTTGCAGCCTACAGAACCTTACTTGATGGCGCAGGTGTGAGAAACCACACATATACCCCCAGTCCTACCTTAATGCCTTTACTCTCGCCTTCCTGCTATCATAGATGCCTTTTTACCAACTCCATCTGTTAAAATCCTACCCTATGAGATACATCTCAAATATCACCTACCTGCACTCAAACCAGTATGATTCTCCCTTCCATCTGACTTCATCTCCTTTGTAGAAGGCCATGACACATTCTTCCTGGCATTGTGGTTATTTCTGTGCGTGTCTTATTCCTACTACTAGATTGGAAGTTCCCTGAGAATAGAGATTATATCCTATGCTTCTTTGAAAGCCCGGAAGTGCTTCCCTAGTGTTTGATCTCAGTGGGTGCTCAATACATGCTTGATACATTTAATGGTCAATAGGTACCCATATTTGCAAGGGAAGAAGTGGTGAGGGGGGTCTAGAAAGAGGTGAGATATAAACAAAGACAAAGCTGTGATCTGGTGAATATACAGTAAAAGGGAGGCCCAGCTAGGCAGAGAAAGCAGAAGACCTGGAAACCCGTGATTTCAGAGCATGGACAATTGCCAAGTTTAGAAAGCCATGTTGCCTGAAATCTCAGGTGAGGGCTGACAGCACCATATTGGGTAGAAGTTGACAGTTGAGAACGAGGGACTTAGAAACTAAAAAATAACAAGCACAGAAATACATTTATACACACGATCGTATGGTTCATCACAAATAATGTATTTGCACCTTAATAATGTAGGAAAGACAGCCTGACTCTAAAATCAGGGGGGGTCGGTGTGACATGCACCTAGCAGGTGAGATTTCTGGTAATAGACTGATCACTCTGCCAGGTTCCTCTGAGCCAGGCCTTGGGAGCTATTACAACACCGCACAACAGCTCCCTGGACCTCAGAACAGGTCCTGGTTGATGCTAGAGTAGCTTTGGAAATCCAACAATGCGTGGGAGCTGAAAAGAAAGTGGTAAAATATACTTGCAGCTGAGCAAATTTCAGAACTTCTTGTGACATTCAAGGCTGCAGGGGTGTGGGCCAGACACACCACATGGGTAGGTGTGGAAGATGCTGCTTCTAAGATCTGAGCAGGAAGAGAAAATATGAGGATGTGAGGGCTTTGGGTTTTATTTTGGTGGAGAAATGAGAAAGAAAACTTCTTAAGGCCAGGACTTGGAACATAGGCACCTGGATGCTACTATGTACTGAGAAATTTTGACTAGTGGGCTGGACTGGGGCTTTTTTATTCTGTTAACTAGAGCTCATTGACACCCTCCCCCTTTACTTCTGCTATTTCCTCCTTTTTCTTCTTTCTCTCCTCCCTTTCTCCTCTCTCCCTTCCCGAGAAGCATGGCTCCTACATCTGTGAGGCAGTGCAGTGGCTTCAAATGGATGAAGTAGTGACCAGGTTAATTTATGTCTGCATCCACTTTTAGGAAAGTGGAGACTCAGCTTGTGCCCAGAGCCAATTTGGAATTGTGGAAGTGGGCTAAGAGATGTCCATTTTTCATGTGAAAACTCAAATGGAGCCTCTCTCGGTACTCATTACTTATGCTGACCCTTCCCCTGATGCATTTGGCTGTTTATGGAATATGTCTGTGTCTGTGATGGACTGGTGGACATGCAGATAGAGAGACCTGGTGGAAGAACACAGGAATGGGTTGCACATAGAAAATGACTCTGTGCTCTTCTAAGAAAACGGGTCACAGCTTCCCTCACTTTATAAAGACCACAAAACTGAAGTCAGGAGAGTCAAGGTCTAGTCTAACTGTCATATGTAGCGAAATGATGAGCGCACCCCTTTTCTTTCCTGGACTTCATCTTCTTGACCTGTAAAGTGGGGGCATTGGACTGAATGAGTCCTAAAACCCCTTCCAGAAATTTTACTTTGTGTTTCTATGATTCCCGACTGTGCACTCCTACGCTTACAAAGCAAGAATGAGTGCAGGCGACATTAAAGCCCTAGCAGCCATGGCATTCCATGCAGGGAACCTGGCCCTTGGAGAGCCTACAGGCTCTAGATATCCTGGACCATGGGGCAGGGCTCTGCTGCCCAATACCCAGGCTGAGGTACAGTGCAGTCTGGATTTCTATATAAAAAGAAACGTTTTGTCTGATAGGCATGTACCAAGTTCAGTGATGCTGGGTGGACATAACCGTGTGCTGATACTCTGCAGCCATTTGGAAAGCCCACCAGTCATATATGAGTCATACATCACAACCTTTCATAATTTGTCAGCTGCATTTTTTGTTGCCATGTTTAGATACCTGGCCCTTGCCCCTACGAATACCTCTGCTCATCTGCTGTATTTGCCCCTGTAACCGTGTCCAGATGATGCCTGTGTCTCAGTCCCACTCAAGCTCCTCTCCTTCCAACTCCCCACCATCTCCCACCCGTCTTTTTCTCACATCCTCCGCCTCCCAAGTTCTGTGCAAATGAATCTTAAAGGAGTGCCATTCATTCGATTCACTCTGGTTCTCACTAGGCCTGCTGTCTGGTTTCATAATGTTCTGGGTTTGTGAGCCAGGGCTGTTTTATAACTCTAGTTTGTTTAAGTTTTATATGGAACACACACACGCACGAACATCAAGCAGTTCATATAATTCTTGGTTTAAGTACCGATGTAAACCCACAACTAAAAACCAACAGTGGCCTGAAGCCTGAAGCCTGCGTACCGACCCAGCTGCAGGGAGCATTCAGGAAGGGCCCCTCTTCATCCTCTGGGACAGCCCTCTCCTCACCCCGAGCTGGAAACCCATGAATAACCACTGCCATCCTAGCAGGGGAGGGGGGACATCTACCTGGGGCCTGCTGGTCTGAACACAAAGTCACTCTTCTCAGCAGCAATATTTGTCCAAGGGCTGAAAAGAGCAGAGGGAACACAATAGAAGTAGTGCCTGCAGAGCGCGCTACGAGTTGCACAGCACTTTGACTCAGGTTGTCTCTGGGGGGCATCACTCCTGACCGAGGGTCCTTATGACTCTCACTAAATTTAGCTTTAAATCCTAGCTCTAGAAATCATATTCTTTCTCTCTCTCTCTCTCTCTCTCTCTCTCTCTCTCTCTCTCTCTCTCTCCCCCTCTCTCCCCCTCCCCCCCATCTATATATGGAGAGAAAGGTACACACAGACTCACACACACAGGGGTGGACAAAATTAGGTTGACAGTTACACAGTTTTATCGGGATATTCTTTTGAGTTAATAAAGCTATTGTAATAGTCATAGCCTGCATGTCTTTTTTCCATATGAACAACTGTAAACCTACTTTTTTCCACCCCCTGTTTTTATATGTATATGGCTCTTAGAAGCCTAGCTTTTCTCCTGGATCATCAACAACCTCCGAGGCAGCAGAAGACAGTAGCCCAGACCTGACTAATGGTCACAGGGGCCTGACTAATGGTCATAGGGACCTGACCAATTGTCACAAGGTCTGGACCTCTGCAGGCTAAGGTAACATCTCAACCTAAGTTATGTTTCAGTTCCTGAGCCCTAAGATGGAATAACCCCTGGCTCCTTTTCCATGAGACTGGTCAGAGGGACACAGGGACATACCTCAGAACTGTCATTAAAACCTGAAAAGTGATTTATTAACCTTACCTCACCTCTGACCAATCAGCTCCCAGCACGACCCCGATTCCCTAACCCACCGTGTCTTGTAATTTTGTCCCATATAATCTGTAACCTGTACGCCATTGGGAGTTTGGGCTTGGGGGCATTAGCTTCCCATTCTCCTGGGTGGCGACATTTATAATTAAACAGCCAGTCTTTCTCCACTGCAGTTCTCAGTGTCTAGTGTTTGGCTCTGCTGGTGCCTGTGGGTATCCTCTTTCTGTTTGATAACACTCCCACCCCATGAGGACATGTGCACTATCTCCATGGGGGGAGGAAATGGAGGCCCAATGAGTTTAATTTATTTTTTATTAAGTTATTAAGTGGATTCAGGATTTAAGCCAATATTTGCCTCTTACAGGGTCTATGGAATTTCCACAGTATGGAAATGATGGCGATGATGGGAAAATGTGGACTTTAGAGAGACTGATGAATATTTTAACTGAATTTATTAGACTACATATTAGTATTCCTTAGAGGTCAGTCACCCTAAGAAGTCTACTACCATGGGTAACTATAGGTCACCACATCGTATCATAAGCATTCCTTTATTCCTTCATTCAACAAATATTTTAAAAATCCTTGTTGAGTTCAAGGTCCAATGCTGGTTGTCATTGTGTAAACACACATGCTCATATACATCTGTGTGTGCACCCAGACATGCCTCCACTTTTCTCTCTCCATCCCCAACGGGCCTCTGTCATGGCCAAGGTCCCTGAACATTGATCTTCACAAACCCCCCTCAAGTTAATGCTCAGAGTCCTCTGCCAATGGCTAACAGGAAGTAGCTTGAAGGGCTTTCAAGACCCTGGAGTGAAGTCAATTTAAAGGTACCACCACCTTCCGAAGGACCCCTAGCTTCACCTCTTGTGTATCCTTGGGTGCACCTCTCTTAGCTTTCATTACCTACAAATAAGGGCGATTTATTTCTCCCTCAAACTGTTTCACAGATTCAAAGCCACTCTATAAGGCCGCATGCTAGTTGGTGAATTAAAACTGCAATCTGGACTGTCAAGCTGCTAGTCAGCACCGAGCCTGCGGAGAACGGGAGGAAGGAGAGCAGGCAGCCGGGGGCCCAGCATGCCAGGGAGCCAGAATGGCAGGGAGACGGGGGTGGGGGTGGTGAGAACAGCGCTCTTCCTCCTGCTTTGTGCCTCAAGAAAGGTGGAAGACAAGGCCATTGTGTGTGTTCAATGGCTTTGCTTTGGTTTTGTTCTTTTCCCACACTGACAGCACGTGGGCAGGGGGCTTGCTTCATTGTTTGGGTCTTCTCTGTGTGTGTGTTGTCAACAGCACCCCTCCACAAGGCGACAGACAAGGAATAGTTTGTTTTTCAAAAAAGATTCTTTTGTTTCCTGTCTGGTTCTCTGCAGCTAGGAAACAGCTCTCACAAAGAAAGATTTTTAAAGAAATGCTACATAATTCAGAGACAGGTCAGTCCATTTATCTGTGGCCTCATCGACTTAATGATCCAGATTTCTTTCCAGTGCATCTTGCCCACCACCAAGGAGAGCCACCTAAAACCTGGGTTCTAGAAAACCTTAGATAGATGCCCTAATAAGATGGGCTTCTGCCCAGCACCACCATAATTTATTAATTGATGATAATGGGTGGAAACTTGGGTTATTTACAGCAGAGTTTTCTGAGCTTTTATTGATGCTGCTAATTCTTGGCAGCCAGAAGGGAGAGTTGGCAGGTTCAGTAATCCAAAGAGAGGCACTATAAAGATCTATCCTCAGAACAGCACCCAAAAAGCAAATAATTTGTGATACTCAGAAGCAGTTGTGAATATTCAACCAGCTGAGAGTTTAGGTTGAGGTTATTTCACAAACAAATCATCATGGAATAAAGGTTTAAAGAGAGAAAATGTGGAGAATAAGGAAAGGTGTTGCTAAACAGTGCTTACCCCAGCCCTGAGGTCGCACTGAGTATATGCACCCCCAAGAAAGCACAAAGGTTGTGTTAGATGGTGAGTTTAGGTCAACTAAAGCAGAAGACATTTTGTAATTTGGATGTCACATCAAATTTACTAGAGTGTGTTCATTTGGTGTCACTCACTATATGGAGTTTTAAACTAAAAAAAATTAGAAAATAAATTCTTAAGATAGAACCTGATGTATTGGTAACAGCAGCCATCCAAGCTCCCAGTTAATTGGTGGTTGCAACTATCAGATGTTGGTTGGTAACACCTACTGGTGAAGCTGGGGATTGCATTTCACCGCAGACTATTTATGGGCATAACTGGTTCTGTTGCACTTCATTTTATTTTGCTTTATAGATTTTTTTTTTTTTTTTTTACAAATTGAAAACCCTCCACCAGTAAAAAGATTATGATTTGCTTTATTATGATAGTCATTTTATTATGGTGGTCTGGAACCAAACCAGAAATATCTTCAAGGTATGTATGTAGTCAATATATCCAGTTAATAGTTATTAAGCAACTGTTATGCGCCCAACTTTGTTCTAGGCACCAAGATACAACAGTAAGTAAAGATTGTCACATTTTCTGTTCTAATGGACAGGGAATCTAATGAAGAGAGACAGACAATCAGATAATGACCAAATAAGTAAGATAATTTCAGATAATAGTAAATGGTAAGAAAACAACAAAACTTAGTAATACAATGGAAAAAAATAGCTATAGGGTTGAGTGTGAGACTTCTTTACCTAGAATAGTTAGGGTAGGACTGACAAATGAACTGAGACCAGAATGAGAAAAGTTAAACCATGTAGAAACCTACAGGAACAACATTTCATAAACTTGGGACAGCAAGTAGCTTTTAATTATTTTCTTATTTTTAATTGAAGTATAATTTATGTATAATAAACTTTATATACTAAAAGTTTACAATTTGGTGTTTTTTTAAATTTAAGATTTTCTTTAAATATTTTTAATTGATTTTTAGAAAGAGAGGAAGGGTGAGGGAGGGAGAAAAACATCAATGTGAGAGCAAAACATTAATGGGCTGCCCCCTGAATGCCCCCTACCAGAAATTGAGCCCAAAACCTGGCATGTGCCCTGACCAGGAATCAAACTGGCAACCTTGAGGTGCACAGCATGACACCTAACCAACTGTGTCACACTGGACATGGCTATAATTTAAGTTTTGATGTAAATATATACTTATGAAACCATTACCATATCAAGATAATGAAGATATTGACTATATCCCAAGTTTCCTCGTCTTCTATGCCACCTCCCTGCCCTCCTTGCATTCCTCACTCCAGTCCCCAGGTAACCACAAATCTACTTCTGTCACTATAGCTTGGTTTGTCTTTTCTAGAACTTTATACAAATGGCATCATACATTCTGTATTGTTGTTGTTATTGTTCTAACTTCTTTCACGCAACACAATTATTTTGAGACTCGTTCATGCATTGCATGTGTCAATAGTCCATTCCTCTTAACTGCAGAGTAATATTCCATTGTATTGTTATACCCGTTTGGTTAGCTCGAGCTGTTGATGGATTTGGGGGTTGTTTCTAGTTTTTGGCTGTTACAAATGAAGCTGCCATAAGCATTCTTCTAAAAGTCTTTGTGTGGACATACACTTTCATTTATCTTGTATAAACATGCAGGGTGACATGGCTGAATCTTATAGTCAGTACATACTTAACTTTGTATAACCGCCAAACTGTTTCCCAAAGTGATTGTATCATTATATATCCCCACAGGACATGTGCAGGAGTTCCAGCTGCTCCCACACTTGGTATGGTCACTCTCTTAATTTCAGCCATTCTAATAGGTGTATAATGTTTTCTCATCTTTTAACATGCTTACTTCATTCTCTGAAGTCTTGATACAATTGTTTGCCTCTAAGAATTCATTAGCTTTTCTAAGCTATGATAAATAAATAAATAAATGAGTAGATAGGTAATAGATAGATAGATAGGTAGATAGATAGATAAAATTTGAGTGCCTATCATGTGCCAGGTATGATTCTAGGCCAGCCGTGGGCAAACTACGGCCCGCGGGGCGAATCCGGCCCGTTTGAAATGAATAAAACTAAAAAAAAAAAAAGGACCGAACCCTTTTATGAAAGGATGTTTACTTTGAATTTATTTTAGTTCCCCCAAAACCCCCCTTCCATGCTTTTGTTCCCGGCCCTCGGCCCGGTT
>NW_005874738.1:0-14445 GCF_000147115.1 Myotis lucifugus
AATCCCCTTTTAGCCCATTTACTATTCCTCAGGAGTGACAGTCCTTCATGTGTGCGCGGCTCTTTACAGTTTACAGAGAATCTTCCTGCCTTTCTTATCTGACCTCTTAGGCCTGAGCCTCAGAGCAGGGCAGGTGCCACAGAGGGGCTTTCCCCAAGGTCACACAGGCAGTCATTTGGGGGACACTGGTGTCCACTGGGCTTCTAAAATGACCAGGTGACCTATGGTATCCACCCATTCATTCATCCATCCACCCATCCATCCATCATCCATCCATCTGTCCATCCATCCATCCATCCATCCATCCATCCATCCATTTATCCATCCACTGATCCATCCATCCATCCATCCACCCATCTGTCCATCCATCCATCCATCCACCCATCCACTCATCCATCCATCCATCCACCCATCCACTCATCCATCTATCCATCCATCCATCCATCCACCCATCTGTCCGTCCATCCATCCATCCACCCATCCACTCATCCATCCATCCATCCACCCATCCACTCATCCATCCATCCATCCATCCATCCATCCACCCATATATCCATCCTTCCACACATACATCCATCCATCCATCCATCCACATGTCTGTGTATCCATCTGTCCATCTGCTGTGCATTACTTACTATTGTGTATTTACTAAGGCAGGAACTAGATTTCCCCGCTCCGAGTTATAGGAGTGTCACACTTACTTAGTGCTTCTAGGAAAGTGCAGACAGACAAGTGGAACACAGAGAGCCCCACCTGATCGCACTGGCTAAGGCTCTGGCCGCCCCGGCCCCTCCCGCCCCGCAGACCTGATGTACATCCTGTGGCTGTTCTTCGTGGTGTTGGCCTGGAACTGGAACTGCTGGCTGATCCCTGTGCGCTGGGCCTTCCCCTACCAGACGCCGGGCAACCTCTACTTCTGGCTGCTGATGGATTACCTGTGCGACCTCATCTACTTCCTGGACATCACCGTGTTCCAGATGCGCCTGCAGTTTGTCAGGGGCGGGGACATCATTGTGAGTCACCGGCAGGCGGAGTGGGTGGCTGGGGGCTCCCCCTCCCCACCTAGGAACCCGGAGGCTTCCCTGAGCACAGCTGCTCCGTTCTGGCTCCTCCTTGTCCAGGGGCTACAACTCTGATAGAAAGGTCGGCGGGGGGGGTCATTAGGGACTTCCATCGCTGCTCCCCATTTCTCGGTCATGATTCCATTTCCTTCCAGACAGACAAAAAGGAGATGCGCAATAACTACCTGAAGTCTCCCCGCTTTAAGGTGTGTGCAGGGATGAAGGTGGTACCTCAGGGGCCCTGGGTGCTCCGGGGCAGGTGGGACGTGGCTCCCCAGGCTGGCACGGGCTGGGCAGTCAGCAGCCTGTGGGTGGGAGGCCTTCTGCTCTACGCTTAGGCCCTCCTGGGCCTCCTGAGCGCACCTGTCTGCTGAGGGGAGAGGCCCCATCGCTCACCCCCTCCCAGCCCTGGGTTTCCTGTTGCACACGCTGTGCTGCCCGCTGGGATTGCAGATGGACCTGCTGTGCCTGCTGCCCTTGGACTTGCTCTACCTGAAGTTCGGTGTGAACCCCCTCCTGCGGCTGCCCCGCTGTCTGAAGGTAGGACCGGTGGCTTCGCCCCGGCAGCACTGGGAGCGGGAGGTGCAGGGAGGGTGTCCCCCTCAGAGAGGCAGGGCGAGTCCGATCTGGGTTCGAGCCCTGGCTCTGTCGCTTCCTGCCTGTGTGCTTTGGGTAAGGACTGAGAGCCAGTTTCCTCGCTGTAAAAGGAGAATGCTAATACATACGGCACATGCAGTACATGTGCTAAGGTAACATATCTATCGCTATAGAGACAGATATATACACACATATATATATAGCTGACCTTGAACAATATGGATTTGAACTTCGTGGGTCTACTGATATGCAGATTTTTACAAATAAATACATAGATTACTATAAATGTATTTTCTCTTCCTTATGACTTTCTTAATAATATTTTCTGTTCCCCAGCATCCTTTATTGTAGACATACAGTGTATAATACATACAACGTACAAAATAGGTACAAATCAACTGATTATGTGATCGGCAAGGCTTCCGGGCACAGTAGGCTGTTTGTTAGTAGTTCAGTTCACACGGATTTTCGACTGCACAGGGGTCCGCACCCCAACCCCCGCGCTCGTCACTGTACAGTGAGGTGGTCGAAGGTGCTCAGCACAGCGAGCGGCTGTTGTGGTTACTTTTATTGTTAGAAAAAAAAGGGTGTAAGTGAGGGCGTTAGGGACACGGTTCGCTATGAGATTGTTTTCTTTCTAAGGTAACACTGACAACAGTGTCCTTACCTGGGACACAGGGGCCCCTCCAAGGCTCATGATCAGAGTGAGAAGGTCTAGGAGGCCCCTGAGATTAAGCTGTCAGGACATGATGGCATGAAATTTCAGAGGGAGAGGCGCCATGGTTGCCACCGGATTAGTAACTGGAGTCTCTGGTCCTGACCCTGCGAGGACTCAGGACCTGTGATTTTTTAAAAAATATATATGTTATTGATTTTTTACAGAGAGGAAGGGAGAGGGATAGAGAGTTAGAAACATCGATGAGAGAGAAGCATCGATCAGCTGCCTCCTGCACATCCCCTACTGGGGGTATGCCCGCAACCAAGGTACATGCCCTTGACCGGAATCGAACCTGGGACCCTTCAGTCCCCAGGCCGACGCTCTAGCCACTGAGCCAAACCAGCCAGGCAGGACCTGTGATTTTGAACGTCCCCTCTCCAGCCGCCTCCCGAGTCCTGGCACCCCTGGGGGAACTGGGCTACAGCGTGAGGGCGGGGTGTCACCCATGGACCGCAGGCTGCCCTGATGCCTTGTTCTCCCTCCAGTACATGGCCTTCTTCGAGTTCAACAACCGCCTGGAATCCATCCTCAGCAAAGCCTACGTTTATAGGTGAGACACACACACACACACACACACACACACACACACACACACACACACCCTCCACCCACGCTTCCCCTGGCCTGCAGGCCTCAGCACGGCCGGAAGCCGGGCCCCTTCCTGGCCCTCCTCGGAGGGATGTTTGTGTTTCAGGGGAGCAGGGATGTCCCGTTTCCCGCGATTGTGAGAAGGGAACACCTCGGTCGGCACGCATGCCTCACCCCTGTTTCCAGGGAGCGAAGCCTCATGTTGGTCTCAGCTCAGGGAACTGACCCCCCCCCGCCCCAATCGCTCAAATCCTGGGGGACCGGGAGCAAGGACACAGCGGGCCATCGGGTGGATGTCCAAGGATGGCCAGCCAGGGCAGGTTGGGGACAGGTCCTCTCCCCTCTCTCGTGGACTGGCACTTCTGCACACCCTGTCCCTCCTCTGCCCCTGCCCACGGACGCACTGCCCAGGACTGTGTGCACAGGCCGCTCTGGGCCAAACCAGCCCTGGTCTTGACAGCGCTGTCCCGAGCCACCACTCCAGCGCGCGGTCTCCAAAGAGAGTCCGGTCGGCTCCGTGCATTGGCTCCTGTGCTGTCCCTACTGGCCAGTGACCGCCCCCAGGCAGTTGGGCGAGGCCACGCAGCTCCCACGGGGGCGTCTGTGGGGTGGGTGCCCGGAGAGGGGAGGTCGGCCTGTTCCCTACGCGCCTGCCCCTGGTGAATGTCACGGCCACCCTCCCCGCTGCCATGTTCACGCCTCTCCTTCCCTGGCAGGGTGATCAGGACCACCGCCTACCTGCTCTACAGCTTGCACTTGAACTCGTGCCTGTATTACTGGGCATCGGCCTATCAGGGCATTGGCTCCACCCACTGGGTGTACGATGGCGTGGGAAACAGGTGAGCCAGCCTTCCTCCTGGGCCATCCTCCTCGCACAGGGACTCCCATACACAAGCCCCATCCCCGCATGCTCCCCAGGCCTCCTCCATCCCAAGGAACCGCCACCGTGATGAGGTGGAGGGGCCACGGCTCCCGTCCCCGCTCAGCTAACATCTGAGCCCCTGCCGCGTGCCAGGCAGAGGGGCACAGACCCGAGCCAGACCCGCTGGAGAGACCCTTTGGGATCCCGGAGTCTAGCCGAGTTGGCAGAGTCCCCGCACTTGTGCATTGGGGTGGGTGCCCTAAGGGCACAGCTGAGCGGGAACGAGGCCGCAGAAACCTCAGCACAGCTCCCGGGGCGTCCCTGGCCCCGCGAGGGTTGGCCAACAAGGTGAAACCTACTTCCCTTCGGGCGGCATGGCTCAGTGGTTGAGCGTTGACCTTTGAGCCAAGAGATCACGGTTCGATTCCCTGTCGGGCACATGTCCAGGTTGCAGGCTCGATCCCCGGTGGGGGTGTGTGTGTGCAGGAGGCAGCCAATCAATGATTCTCTCTCATCATTGATGTTTCTATCTCTCTCTCCCTCTCCCTCCCTCTCTGAAATAAATTTTAAAAATATTTTTTTAAAAAAAGAATAAACCTACTTGCCCATCCAGAGAGCTGCCATACACTGTGGGACATGATCAAATGATGATGATGTTGGTGATGGCAATGATAATAATAATAGTAATAATAGCAGGAACCGCAGAGCAGTTATAAGGTACCAGCCCTGCTAACACAGTCACTCACTTAATCCTCCCAACAACCACACAGAGAGGTGCTATCATTGCCCCGTTTCACAGACGAGGTAACAGGTGTGCAGCGACCTCTGCGGGCAGCGCAGTTCCTAAGTTAGAGAGCTGGGATTTGAACCCAGGCGGGGTGGCTACAGTGTCACAAATGTCTGCCTGGGGCTGCGGAGGTGGAACGAGAAGGTCAGTTCGGAAAGATTGCATTTGATCTTGGCCTTGGCAGGTGGAGAGAAGGGGCAGACCATGCCTGGGGGAGGGAGCACCGTGAAGAAAGGTGTGGAGTTGCAGGACAATGGAGTTAAGGAGCTGCGTGCAGTCTGTGTCCTCCGAGGGGGAGGAGGCAGGGTGTGGAATGACCTGGGAAGGTAGGCGGGGCCTGGTTGCCCAGCAGCCTCCCTACCTGAGCAGTTCCAGCCTCACCTTCTAGGCCAGTGGTTCTCAACCTTGTGGTCCTTTAAATGCAGTTCCTCATGTTGTGGCCCAACCATAAAATTATTTTCGTGGCTACTTCATAACTGTAATGTTGCTACTGTTACGAATCGTAATGTAAATATCTGATATGCAGGATGGTCTTAGGCGACCCCTGTGAAAGGGTCGTTCGACCGCCAAAGGGGTCGAGACCCAGAGGTTGAGAACCGCTGTTCTAGGCCTTCTCTGTCCGATACTGGAGCCACTAGGAGCCACTAGCCACACGGGGTACCGAGCACTTGAGACACAGGTGCAAGTGAGATGTGTGGGACATACTGGCTCTTCGAAGGAGAAGTCCCTGGCTTTACTAAGATTCTCAGAGGCGTCTGTACCCCAACAAGCTATGGACCCACGTCCTGGGGCTGGGCCTGGCACCGCCATCGCGGGCACAGGGAGGAGTGGCCAGCAGGGAGCGGAGAACAGGGCCTTCCTCCTGTAGGGCCCCCGGGAGCTCTCGGTGCTCAGCGTGGAGGGCACCCCTTTTTTGGCAACACTGCTCTTTTCCAAAGGAAATCCTACGGGGAACCCCGATATATGGCCAAAGCACCAGCAGCGAAGGAGGACTCCCCTACGAGTCCAGAAGCCCAATACCACGGATCATTATAATACTCATAACAGCGACCGTTCGTCGAGCGTCTGCTATGGGCTGGGGCTTGAGGACCCAAGTTCCGACATATCTGGCCCTTTGTCCTGCAGGGTCCCCACAGCCCGGGTAGCATGGAAGACAAGGCTTCAGGGAGCCCCCTGAGATGTGCCAGCCAGTGGACGGGCCCTCCCGCCAGGAAGGGTTTGGGGAGAGGCTGAGGCTTGAGGACATCACGCCTGTTTTCTTCCTGTTGGCTCAGCAGCTCCCCGCTTCCTTGCTCAGTCCCGCTGGCTAAAGGCTGTTCCTGCGCCCTCTGGTGGCCGGGACTGGTAGGACAGGGGACCCCACAGGGCCGGCCTGTGTTGTCCAGCGATCCCCCCGCCCCAGGTGGAAATGAGGGACAGGGCGGCTCAAAGCCCTGCCCAGGCCTCCAGCTGGTCAGAGCCAGAGAGCCCTCCCCTACCATCGCCGACCACCGCTGCTTCCCTCGCCATTACGTGTTTGCTTGCCTGTCCCCACTAGACGGTGAACTTCTTGAGGACACGGGAGTCTATTGTTCCCAGAGCAGGCACGTGAGGGCTGGCATTTCCCGAGAGTCCACCTGGGCCAGGTGTGCTTCTAGCACAGCGGTTCTCAACCTGTGGGTCGCGACCCCTTTGGCGGCCGAACGACCCTTTCACAGGGGTCGCCTAAGACCATCCTGCATATCAGATATTTACATGACGATTCATAACAGTAGCAACATTACAGTGATGAAGTAGCCACGAAAATAATGTTATGGTTGGGCCACAACATGAGGAACGGTATTTAAAGGGCCAGAAGGTTGAGAACCACTGCTCTAGCACCTCAGCTGTCCTCACGGTCACCTGTGACGGGTGTTTTCTATGAACACGCCCACTGGAGGGAAGGAAGCTGAGGCTTGGTCCAGGTTATGCAGCTGGAGGGTGGCAGCTCTGGGTTTGCGCCCGGGAAGTCCAGCTTCAGGGCCCGTGTTCCATTTAAAAAAAAATATATTCATTTCAGAGAGGAAGGGAGAGGAAGAGAGAGAGAGATAGAAACATCAACGATGAGAGAGAATCATGGATCGGCTGCCTCTTGCACGCCCCCCACTGGGAGTCAAGCGTGAATCTGGGCATGTGCCCTGACCGGGAATCGAACCGTGACCTCCAGGTTCAAAGGTGGATGCTCAGCCACTGAGCCACCCCGGCTGGGCAGGGTTTTCTTTCTCGCACAAGCACATCTGTCAGGGCCAGGCCACCTGGGTCGGGGGACCGGGGCCTGTGATGCCTGAGCCGCCCTTCCTCTTCCTCCCTTAGTTACATCCGCTGTTACTACTGGGCTGTGAAGACCCTCATCACCATCGGCGGGCTGCCCGACCCCAAGACGCTGTTTGAAATCGTCTTCCAGCTGCTGAACTATTTCACGGGCGTCTTCGCTTTCTCCGTGATGATCGGACAGGTAGCTGGGTCACGGGTCCGGCTGCCCACGCCTGCCTGCGGGAGCGCCCACCTGTGCCTGGGCCTTTTAGACTGAGCCTGAGCCTGGGCTTGGGGCCCATCCCCTCGGGGCGGTGGCTTCCCTGGGAAATGCCCCTCCTCTGGGAAGTCCGGAGAGCTGGCTGAATGGTTGCTGCAGGGGCTGAGGAACTGCGCCCTTGGAGAGAGCAACCCCTGGGGCGGGGGTTCGGATGTGCTGGGGGCGTAGCTCACATTCCAGTGTCAGTGCAGGAGGCGACACTCAGCGGTCCTCAGAGTTACCTTTGAGGGGCCCCACCCTCACCGGGCATATTTCCTGCAGCCTGGGGTCCCAGTGCCCCTGGCACCAAGCGGCTGTGTGGTATCAGCATCAGCCCAGCCCCTGGGACCTGAGGCCGCCCAGGGGCCTCACCCCCCATTACTCCCCCTCCCCTCCCTCCTGCACTGGAGACAGAACTCCCCGCCAGCAAATCCTTCTCTGGGTGGACATGGGCCTCCCTCTCTCTGCACTCCCACTGCACCCTGGTCTGTATGAAGTAAACGTGCCCGTGTCCCACGTCCCCAAAGCCCATGGAACCACCCCGTTCTGACCCAGCGGCTTCCTCGTCCCCCCCCCCCCCTTGTTCCAGATGAGAGACGTGGTGGGGGCCGCCACGGCCGGGCAGACCTACTACCGCAGCTGCATGGACAGCACCGTGAAGTACATGAACTTCTACAAGATCCCCAGGTCCGTGCAGAACCGCGTCAAGACCTGGTACGAGTACACCTGGCACTCCCAAGGCATGCTGGGTAAGACTCCCCCTGCAGGCACCCCGCCCTGCTGGGCCTGCCCTCGTCCTGTGACCCGGAGGCCAGCCTGGGGCCTCTGTTGTCTGAGTCCCTACATTTAAGTGAGAGGGGCCTGGGAGGCTGGTGGGGCGCCCGGGGCTGGGCCGTCAGGAGGCCCTGGGGACTTGAGGGGCTTGTCTTCTGGGCGCTCTGCCCACCTCACTTCACCCACCTTGGAGTGGGCGCTCATCGGAGATGGGAGTACAACCGAGTCAGGAGAAAAGGAAGCCTCTCTCTCTCTCTCTCTCTCTCTCTCTCTCTCTCAATCTCTCTCTTTGTCTCCAAATATAGACACACGTATGTATAGATTTCTTTGTAAATTTGCTGATGTTATGCTTTGCTTCTGAAATCATTTGGCTACAATTCGTTTAATTCACTGCTGTTTCTGCATTCTTGTCCGTGTCAGGGTGTGGGGTGTGCTCAGCTATTCTTACAAAGCGGGGAATCGTACCTGAAATTTCTTGCAGATGCAGAAAGGTTTTCACAGATTCTAGAGGGAACCCTTAATGGAATCTGAATATGCTAATCATATGTTAATTATTTAAATGTCCCCAGTTTCCTTTTTAGCTCTGGGAGCTAGTCATTTTGTTCTCAGAGCCTAGACGTGATTTTGGAGGCCTCTGGAAAGCCCGAAAGCCACCCTATGGTGCCTTGGAGCCCCCCAACTTCTCCAGCCAAATAAAAGGGCCCGTTGCCTCAGTGGGGTTCCCTCTGGTCTCAAAGAAGCCACACCTGCGCCTAAGGTCGTGGCGGTCTGTGGCCACGGGTGTCAGGATCTGGTTACTATCCGTTGCTGGTGCCTGTGACTCGACAGTTTACAAGGGATGCTTCCCTCATTCCCCGCAGTGACAGCTTTGTGGCATCGCATCTCACCCCCTTTCCCAGGGGGGCACATTGCCAGAGGGCTCTGCCGGCCCAGGCTCGCTCAGAGCTTGAGCCCATAAATCATCGGTGCAGTGGGCGGGGCATCAGGGTGGGGACCGGTAGTGCATTTCCTGTCTCCAGGGCCAACATCCATCCATGCCAGGCTCTCCGCTGGGCACCACAGACCTCCTGGTGGGCAAAGCAGGCTCGGCCCTTCCCTTCCCGGGACAGACTCTGGCGCCCACGGCCTGGGTGGGCTCCTGCGTCCATCCCCCTGGGCGTCCCCAGCCTCCCCGTCCTGGCCTGAAAAGTGGGGGTTATAGTAGTGGGCCTCTTGGGTTGCTGGAGAATGACTGAATCATCTTCGTAAAGCATTCCGTAAAACAGCGCTCCCTCTCGGTACCTGAGGTCTTGCTGATGTCATAGTGTGAGGAGGGAAGATAGATTGCGTACAGACAATTGCAATGAAGGGTGCAGTGTGGACGGGGCCGGGTGCAGTGTGGATGGGGCCAAGTGCAGTGTGGACGGAACCAGATGCAGTGTGGATGGGGCTGGGTGCAGTGTGGATGGGGCCAGGTGCAGTGTGGACGGGGCTGGGTGCAGTGTGGACGGGGCCGGGTGCAGTGTGGATGGGGCTGGGTACAGTGTGGATGTGGCTGGGTGCAGTGTGGACGGGGCCGGGTGCAGTGTGGATGTGGCCGGGTGCAGTGTGGATGGGGCCAGGTACAGTGTGGACAGAGTGAGGTGCAGTGTGGATGGGGCCAGGTGCAGTGTAGATGGGGCCAGGTGCAGTGTGGACGGGGCCAGGTGCAGTGTGGACTAGGCCCACGAGGTGGGGAGGAGCCTGGCTGAGCCTCTGACTGTCGCCAGGGTCTCGTTTGCAGATGAGTCAGACCTGATGGTGCAGCTTCCAGACAAGATGCGGCTGGACCTGGCCATCGACGTGAATTACGACATCGTCAGCAAAGTGGCGCTCTTCCAGGTACCCGCCCCCCTCCTACCCCCCCGCCACAACCCCGCACCTCCGGGCTCTGGGAGGCCCGAGCCCCCGCTTTCCTCTAACCGGGCTCCTGGCTGCTCCCCACCAGGGCTGTGACCGGCAGATGATCTTTGACATGCTCAAGCGGCTGCGCTCTGTCGTCTACCTGCCCAATGACTACGTGTGCAAGAAGGTGAGGGCCGAGGCGGCAACGGCTGGGATTTACCCCCCGACCCCGGCTGTGGAGAGCTGGGCTGGGGGGGTGGGGGGGGCGGGCGCCTGTGAGGGCCCAGGGAGGGTGGGCCGCAGGGAGGGTGGGATTGGCAGGGATGGGAAGAGTGGCCATAGCTCTGTTCGCTGGTCAGCCGGCCGCAGGGATCCTGGTTCTGTGGCACAGGAGGCTTTGTCCGGCTCCAGGCACTGAACTCAGGTAAGTCTCAGGCTTTGCTCCCTGGACACGGGATCGTGGGGGCCAGGACGAGGAGCCCCGCTTTACAGAAAAGGGACGTGAGGAGCCTGAAGAGGGGCAGGGCCATAGCTGTGGGTGGAACTGTTGCCAGGATCTTGGTCCTGCGATGGGGAAAGGGGGCGGGAGTAGAGGTGGGGCAGGGCAAAGCTGCACACGATGCCCTTGCATGGCTGTTTGTGGGTTTTTCCACCTAACCTTTTTTTAAAGGTTTTTTTTTTTAATATATTTTTTTATTGATTTCAGAGAGGAAGGGAGAAGGAGAGAAAGAAATAAAAACATCAATGATGAGAAAGAATCATTGATTGGCTGCCTCCTGCACGCCCCTCACTAGGGATCAAGCCCACAAACCAGGCATGTGGCCTGACAGGGACTCGAACCGTGACCTCCTGGTTCATAGGTCCATGTGCAACCACTGAGCCACCGGGGCCGGGCAGCTATCAGTTTATTGTCTGAGGCACCGCGAGACTGTCCATGGCCCGGGCCCTCATCGGGGTGCATAACGGGAATTTGTAGAGCACCGTTACACCTGCCCCATGACATCTAGCATTTTCCGTCACCCACTGACTCCCCACCGCCACCCTGTCACTGAGGCAGGCCGAGGGGGGGCCATTCTCCCCAATCCACAGATGGAGAGGCCGAGGCCCCACAACACACACCAGGTCGTGCCACCGGCCCAGTCCTGCTGTGTCTGTGGTCGCTTTTGACAATGACAGAGGGGCCTTCCCCTTCTCGGTTTCAGGGGGAGATCGGGCGCGAGATGTACATCATCCAGGCGGGGCAGGTGCAGGTCTTGGGCGGCCCTGACGGGAAGTCAGTGCTGGTGACGCTGAGAGCTGGATCCGTATTCGGAGAAATAAGGTCAGAGGGGGCTGGCGGGGGGACCCCTGGGTGGGCCTCATCCTCAGGGCCCTGGGGGTCAGAGGGAGCCCTGTGGATGCCGCCCCGGCACCTGCCGACATATGCCGGTGACACGCTCTCACCGGCGTGGGGCGGACACGGGTGGAGAGGAAGACTGTAGGGTGAGTAGAACCACAGCCCGAAGGGCCTCACCCCCTCCTCCCCCACCCCAGCCTGCTGGCCGTTGGAGGCGGGAATCGGCGCACGGCCAACGTGGTGGCCCACGGCTTCACCAACCTCTTCATTCTGGACAAGAAGGACCTGAATGAAATTCTGGTGCATTATCCCGAGTCTCAGAAGTTGCTCCGGAAGAAGGCCAGGTACTTTCCTTTCTTTTTTTTTACTGACAAAGTCCATGGAGCCCTGGCTGGTTTGGCTCAGTGGATGGAGCGTCAGCCCTCGAACTGAAGGGTACCGGGTTCGATTCTGGTCATGGGCACGCACCGAATTGCAGGCTCGATCCCCGGCCCTGGGTGAGGTGGGGCTCATGCAGGAGGTGACCGATGGATATGTCTCTCTCTTGTAGATGTTTCTCTCTGTCTCTCCCTCTCCCTTCCACTCTCTCTAAAAAAAAAAGAAAGTGCATGGATGCTTTCGCGTGCGGTCCTGAAGGACTAAGACTTCCTCTTCCATCGCTGTAGGCCCTTCTGTGTTTCCTTTGGCAAATACAGGCCGGTCCGCGAACGGGTTCTGAGCTCTGTTTCTGCCTTGCGCGGAGAGTGGCTTACTGCGGGTTCTCTCTGCACGTTGCTTTTTTGCACACGGCGCCAACCCTGCCGTGCGGCCCCTGTGGGCCCACAGACGGCGCGCTCACCCCCGTGGGCAGCGGCAAAGCGCTCCTGTGCGTGGCCATTCGGGCCGTTTCCGGGATCTTGTAGTAGGAACAGGGCTGCAGTGAGAACCTGTGCACCTGTATCGGGGATTGTCAGGGAGCAGGTGATTTCTTAGGAAAGCGTATTTTTGCTTTTAAAAGATCGGGGTTTTAATTGCATGACGGAGGCCACATGGTCCGGTAGGGGACCCCAGTCGGCGTCGGGGGGCTGATAGAGCTCAGATCTCCTCCAGGTGTGGTATGGGCTGTGTGACCTTGGGAAAGTGTCTTAACCTCTTTGGTCTCGGTCTTCTCCCCTGTAAACGAAGGGTAACCATAACTCCTCCACTGTGTGCGTCTCCAGCAGGGTGCCCGGCCTGTGGGAGGGCTCAGTAAGAAGGTGAATAATGATGGCCCCTCTTTATCTGTTCAATTCCCTCTATAATTTTCCCATTGGATACTTCCTAATGCACATATCTGGTGTCTGCCCGCCCTTGCCATTTATTGCATATTCTCCTCTTCCACTTCATTCTTTGAAATAACGTCACGCACAGAGCGTGGTCCTGGTTAAAGGAACTGAGTCTCCAACATCTGTTCATGCAGCACAGTCATTTATTGAGGATGTAGTTGGAAGCCCTGGGGACACAGCCGGGACCAAACAAAGCCGGCATCCTAGTGGGGGGGGGGACCGACAACGGAGAAGTGAATGATTAGGTGATGTGTCAGCTGGGGACAAGGGCTCTGCGGAAACACAAGCCACGGGAGGGGACACGCTGACGGAGGGAGCTACTGGGACAAGTCAGCAAGGAAAGGCCGTTCTGAGCAGGTGGCATGTCCACGGAGACCTGCAGAGAGGAAAGGCGTGAGCTGGGGCGCTGCCCGCAGGGAAGAGCATGCCAGGCAGAGGGAACAGCATGTGCAAAGGCCCACGGAGGCGCAGGCTCGGTGTGTGTGTGTGGAGACCAGCAAGAAAAGGAGCACAGCTTGCTATGGGGATGGAGGAGTGAGGGGCTGAGACTGGGGAGGGCCTGTAGGTGAAGCCTGGTGATGGCTCCGCCTGCGATGGGGCGGGAAGGAAGCTCTCGGGGAAGCCGCTGGGCCCTTCCAAAGGCCGGTGAACCTGAACTTTCCCCACCAAATCCCCCACTTCCCCTCCTCTCCTGAGGGCTGGGGAAGTGTGGTCAACACTCACTATTCTCGGATCCTGTATTTGTGACTTGCCTCCTTGCTAACATTCATTTACAACCCAGACCCACACTCAGGGGCGTGCGTGCATGGCGTTGGCAGGCCCCGGGGAGCAGGGGAACATCTGAGCCCCCCAGAGCGCGTGTTCCAAGCTGAGCCGGAGCAAGGGGCGCTCCGCCCTCTCCTCCCAGCTCCTACTGTACTCGAGTGTCTTTTTGGGTGGACTGCCCGGTTTTTATGCTTCCGTGACATTTTTTGGTGACCTCGCTACTTAAAAAGGCTGGGACATGCCTCGGGGTTTGGAGCTGCCGGCCCTGGGCTCGTTGTGAATGGGGTCGGCAATAGGGTAAATGAGATGTCTTTAAGCAGAAGCACACCCGAGGCAGGTTATGTATCGATTGGCTGATGAAGAGTTGTGTTGAGAGGCACACAGGGGCCCTCATCCCGATTCCCCCAGCGCGACGGTTCAGGAGTCACTGATTCCGTGTTTGCAGGGATTCGTAGAATTTACCCAGGTAATGGGAACTGACTGTTTATGTCTGAGAACTGGCCCCCGGGCTCCCCCGCCCTTCCTCTCCCTGCAGGAAAGCCAGGCTCAAGTGGCATCCATCCCACCGGCCGGGTTAGGTGAAGCTTTGCCAAATCAGCCAGATCCTGCAGAGGCCTCACTCCTGACCTGCCTGCGGGACAGGGGCGGGGGGGGGGGGGGGGGGGGCAGCCCGAGGAAGGAGGAAGGGCTGATTCTGGACCAGTTTGAGGAGAGAGGCAGGGGGCCACGGAGGAGCGCTGCCCATCAAAAAAAAAACCAAATAGCCCGGCTGGGGTGGCTCAGTGGGTGAGCGTTTACCTATGAACCAGGAGGTCGTGGTTTGATTCCCGGGCAGGGCACATGCCCGGGTTGCTGGCTCCATCCCCAGGAGGGGGCATGCAGGAGGCAGCCGATCAAAGATTCCTTCTCATCACTGAAGTGTCTATCTCTCTGCGTCTCCCGACCCCTCTGAAATCTATTTAAAGAGAGAGAGAGAGATGGGGTCTGATAATCACAGGGACTGGGGGTGTCTGTCTGAGTTGGTGAAAGCCACCTGTGGGGTTCTGTCTGAACTTTCCCTTTATGGGAGACCCGTGGGCCCAAATAAGTGAAGCTCTCAGCGTCTTTGACTTGGCCCCTCTAAGAAGGGGCCAAAAGGGTCATGCATGCCCCCTCCTTCAGGGGGGAATGCCTGATCCTAATATAGCCGAATGCATGCCATCTGAAACTGAAGCCTCGTTTCCTTAATCGGGAAGCCCCCAGAAGCCAGGTTCAATGTTT
>NW_005874739.1:0-14434 GCF_000147115.1 Myotis lucifugus
TTTGAGTGTGTGTGGTTATGAGTGTATACGTGAGTATGGGAATAAGTGTGTGTTGTGTGTGTGTGTGTGTGTGTGTGTGTGTGTGTGTGTAGCAGGGGAAGACTTCCACTTGGCCTTTTCCTACCCTAATGGCTCTACTACACAGGTCAGAGAGAGTTCTGCCAACTCCGAGGTTTATCCATCTGGGAAACAACCTGGGGAATGACCACAGAGAGAGGCTGCCAACCCCGGCTCCACTGTGAACTGGACACCATCCAGGAGTCTACTCACTACCTGGCCTCTCTCTGCTCCTCCTCTAACAGTGTCCCTTGGTACCAGTATTATCATGCTCAGACCCTGTCTTCAATAGCCTGTGAGTTTTCTGGGCGTTCCCTTTTCCCCAGTATGCAGTTATCTGGTAAATGGTCAAATTCTGTTAGGGAAAGTGGGAATATTGCCATTGTGTATATTTTCTGAGACATTTACTGAGGGTCCTCTTTCAGGGGGACATGGTCTTGTCTTCCGTCGATGGCCTCTGGGTCGAAGAACTAGCTGAGGTCTGGAAACTGGGGCAGGTGTGTTGCTACTTAAGTTTTGGGACGGGGGACTTGTGACCCATTAACGACTGAGGTTAGGCACTTTATTTATCTGCCAAAGAATGAGGTGGATCAGAGATCTACAGACCTTTTGTGAGTAAACTTAATCTAGATTTTAAATCCTTTTTTTCTGAAAACCCTACTGCACAATAAATAGCACTGTTTCCAAGGTCTGGGGTCAACCACAGGCGGGCTGCTGTCCCTCCTCTCCGGCTTTGAGCATTCACCGTCTTCTGGACAAGCTTTTGTTGAAATAATGTTTCTGCTCTAAAAGATGCTTGATTACACTGCTGCACTCAATCTGTGGAGCTCTGGATTATCTACCTCTGGGTGACTCCATTCGCCATGTCAGAGGGCCAGGCCTTGGAGCAACTGTTGTCCTGTGCTGGGGGCCCTGGCACTCAGGGAACATCCCCGAGTCTCCTTGGGGGTAACAGTGCCATTTAAAACGCTTGTTTCCTCCATACTCTCTCTAAACCGAGAGCAGGTGGGGATGTTCAGCTGCAGTCATGATGCATCTCCCGAATGACATGTATTTACCTTGGAAAACAGCCCCGCTGGGAGTCCTGGGCGAAGGTGTCAATCATTCCCAGCTTAGGATTGCATGGGTCCCTTATCTGCCTTTGCTGCAAACCCCAGCCCCTCGTCCCCTCTCCTTTCACAGGAGGATTCATTTCGTCCCCCCCAGACGGCTTCTCCCTCACGGTTCCTGCCCGCCTAGCACCTTGGACAGGGCCACACGAGGCTGCTTCTAGGACTATTGCTCTCAGGGGGACAATTTACTCTTTGCTCTGTGCATGTCAGCAGAGCTTTTAAATTTCGAGGACAGTTGGGTGAAATTGAATGTAGTCAATTTGCATCTTCAAATCGATTTTGTGCGCTTGGGTGTGTGCACTCACACCTCGGGGACAAGGCCGGTGGGTTTGACAGCTCATGGGCAGTGGGATGGCAGTGTGCCCTGCTTGTCTTTGAGCATGGGCCTGCGTGACCTTGTGCCTCGGTTTATTTTATAGAAATGGGGGTGGACTGGGAAACCTCTGAGGTCTCCTTTAGCTTTAGTGCTCTATGATTTTATATCTGTGGGGGACTGTGCTCTCTGGAGCTGAGCTGCAGCTCAAATGGCAAGAGTAAAAGTGTGCTTTGCAGTCTTGGTCTCAGACCCAGGCTCAGTATTTGGATGTCATGTGAGGAGCAGGTTGGGCGGTGTGGAGGGTGAGGGGGCAGCCTTCTTGTGCTCAGGGTAACCTGCTGCAGGCTGGGCTTATCTGGAATAGATTGTGGGTGGCACAGAACATCACTGCACCTCTCTGAGCCTCAGTCACCTCGTCTGTAGAATGAAGCCAAAAATAACTCCTGAGTAGCTAGTGGTTTGGGAAATCTTAGGCACCCATCAATTTTAGGTTCCTGACCCTGGATCTGTGGAGGTAGCTTTTCGCAGCTAGATTCTTCTTACTTCTTCATCTTCATCTCTTACTGCTACCACAGCTCAAGAATGTTTTTTTTCTGCAATTGTCCTCTCTCTCTGTCCTGCATCATTAATTTTTACCTCTCTGCTCTCTACTAGAGTGTTCCCGTCAGAATACAAACATGCTATAATATTTCAAACTTTAAGAAATCTCCCCTGACCCCCACACCCCTCTTCAGCTACTGCTCAATTTCTCTGCTTGCTTTGACAGTCAAACTCACTGTTTTCACTTCCTCACCTCCAATTCTCCCCCAAGCCCATTCCAGTCCAATGTTGGCTATTGCTAAATTCAGTGGTCAATGCAGATTGCTGCTCACTTCGGCCTGTCAGCAGTATTTGTCACCGTTGATCACTGTATTTCTTGAAACACCTTCTTCCCCTGGTTCATGTTCACTGTGGCTCTTCAACAGTCATCCTTGCTGCTTTTAGCTCTTCTTCCTGACTTCTTACTGCAGGAGTCCCCAGTGCTCAGTTCGCAGACCTCCCCTCTATGGTCCTTCTCAGATCTCTGTCTCTGGCCCCAGCTCTGACCTCTCTCCCCTGATTACAGACCCATATATCCAGCTTGCTCACTACTGCTGTTTGACTATCTAGCAGGCACCTTAACATATCCTAAGCCAAACATATCTTAGAAACTGGCAACTTGAACTTCCCCATTTTAGTAATGGGCAAATTAATTTTTCCAGATGTTTAGAGCAAACACCTTAGAATCATCTCTGACTCTGTCTTCCTCTCACTCTCTACATCCAACCTGTCAACAGAACAGGATGGTTCTACCTTTGAAATAATCCTGCCTCCAACCATTGCCCCCACAAGTATCCTGGTCAAGTCACCGGGATCTCTTGCTTAACTAATGCAATAATCTACTGACTTGTCTCCTTGCTTCCATTCTCCCTCTTAATAGTTCAAAGTGATAAACATGGTTTAGAATGATGATTTTAAAATGTAAGTCAGATCATGTCACAACTCAGTGCAAAACAATCCAAATACATTCCTGCTCTCTCAGAGTAAGTTCTACGTGATCTGGGCCTTCTTCTCCGATCTCACCTTTGCCCTTTGCTCTCTCTGTTCCAGCCATGTGCCAAGCATGTTCTCATCCACACCCTGTATGACAGCAGCTTTGCCAAGTGGCCTCTCGCACTTCGGGACCCCTCTGGGGATGTCAGAGAGCCAGTTTTGGCCCGATCCCCGCAGGCCAGGCTGAGGAACCCCACCTGCCAGAGGGAACCTGCTCACTCCATAGACGCCCTTCGAGCCACGCCAGCCAGAGGAAGGACCACGGAGGTTGGCTCCAGGCGTGTCTGGCCCGTCTCGCCCAGTCCCGCCCTACTGGCCCCCTTCTAATTAGTTTCCTTTCAATGTGCACAAATCCATGCACTGGGTCACTAGTGTAAAATATAGGAACCTTACAACAGTATACTTCCATTTCTTTTTAATGGCCTTTGTGCTATTGTTGCCACACACTTTGCTTTTACATGTTATAAAGCCCACACTACATTGTCATTTTTGTGTGTGTAAATATTAGCTTTTAAAGATATTCAAACAATGAGAAACAAATCTAATCTATTTACCTATGTATTGACCACATCTGGGCTCTTCATTCCTTTCTGTAGATCCATATCTCCATTGGGGTCACTTTCCTTCTGCCTTTGGACTTTCTTTAGAATTTCTTGTCCTCCAGGTTTGCTGGTGATGAATTCTTTGCTTTTGTATGTCTCAGAAGTTATTGTTTTGCCTTTGGTTTTAAAGACAGTTTTGCTTCTATAGAGCTTTAGGTTGGCAAATTTTTCTTTCAGTTGGTTAAAGATGTTGCCTTGCTGCTTTCTGGCTTGCATTTTTTCTGAAATATCTGCGGTCACAGTATCCTGTTCCTCTGGACACAACATGTTCCCCACCCCCTGGCTACTTTTAAGGTTTTCTATCTATCATTGGTTGTAAGCAATTTGATTATGATATGTGTTGGTGTAGGTTTCCTCATGTTTCTTATGCTTGGGATTTATTGAGATTCTTGAATCCATAGATTCCTAGTTTTTATCAAATTTGGAAAATTTTCAGCCAATATTAAAATATTTTTTCTATCTTGCCTCTTCCCTCTCATACTTTGACTCCAATTATGCATGTATGAGGCTACTTTAAGTTGTTCCACAGCCTCATATTCATTAAAAAATTGTCTGAGCTTCATTTTGGATAGTTTCTATTGATATAGAAAGCATTCTAATGTTTTTCAAAGTATACTGATGTTTCCTTATGCAATGTCTAATTTGAAATTAATCTTATACCATTCAATTTTATTTCACATATAGTAGTTTGAATCTCTAGAAGTCCAACGTTTTTGTATTTTTCATGTTTGTACTTAACTTTTTGAATTACAGTCATAACTGTTCAATAAGTAAAGATATTACATATTTAAGGATATTAAATAGGTATATTTAGTATCCTTATGGCTAATTATTATGTATGTGTCAGTTTTAAGTTGGTTTCACTTAACTTTTTCTCCTTATGTTTCTTTTGTATGTCTTGTAAGTTTTGATTGGACACCAGCCGTTGTGAATTTTACCTTGTTGGGTGGTGGATATTTTTTTTTCATATAAATAGTTTTGAGCTTTGTCTTGCCATGAAGTTAATTACTTGGAAACCGCTTTACCTTTCTTAGGTGGGACCAAAGCAGTGTTCAGTCTAGGGCTCGTTATTCTTCACTGTTGAGGGCAGACCCTGGAGTTGTGAAGTCTTACAGTATGGCCGTGAGAACAGATATTGCCTCTGGCCCTGTGTGGACACTGGGCACTGTTCCCTCTGATCTTTTTGGATGGTCTTTCCCTGGCCTTGGATAGTGTGCACATACACATGTGCTGATCAGTACTCAGCTGACTACTCAATGGGACCCTTCCCTGATCTTGGGTTGTCTCTGTGCACCTCCCTCTCTTCTACTCTGTCCTGGGAACTCCAGATGCTTCGGCCTCGCTGGACTCTCAACTCTGTGTCTTCACCCTAGGCATCTACTGGGCTCCTTCTTTTTGCCCTTCTTTGTCCTTTGACTGGGAAGCTCTCTCAAGGTGGAAATACTGTAGTGCTCACTTTATTTCCTGTCTCTCAGGAATCGCTGTCCATTGTTGCCTGATGTTCAGTGTCTTAAAAGTCATTGCATTACACATTTTGTCAATATTTTGGATGTTTTAAGGAGCAGGGTAATGGTCTCTCTTGTTTGACTGGATATCTGTGTTGTTTTTTTCTTTTTTAAAATATATTTTATTGATTTTTTACAGAGAGGAAGGGAGAGGGATAGAGAGTTAGAAACAACGATGAGAGAGAAGCATTGATCAGCTGCCTCCTGCACACCCCCTACTGGGGATGTGCCTGCAACCAAGGTACCTGCCCTTGACCGGAATCGAACCTGGAACCCTCAGTCCCCAGGCCGGTGCTCTATCCAGTGAGCCAAACCGGCTAAGGCTTGACTGGAAATCTGAATCCTTTATTTTTCTTTATAATTTTTATCACTACCTAACATTATATACTTACTTATATTTTTCTTACTGGAATGCACGCTCCATGAGAACAGGAGCTTGTGTGTGTGTGTGTGTGTGTGTGTGTGTGTGTGTGTGTGTGTGTTCACTGTTGAGTCCCCTTCAGCTAGAATAGTGCCTGTTACATAATAGGTGCTCAATAAACATTTATTAATGAATGAATGGGTGAGACAATAAGTAAATGCATCCTAACACCTCGCCTGCATTCCAGCCACATACGTTTGTCTCCTTTTGCCCTTGTGTCAGGGGTAGAGGTCCCTGCCCCTGTGCTTCTGGTCACACTGGCTCCTGCCTGACAAGACTCTTTCCTCTCCTCTCTCAAGTGTTTACCCACTTTTCAAGCTCTAGCTCCTACTCCGTAAATGCTTCTCTGATCCTTCTTGCTGACCCAGTTTTCTCCCTCCTCTGAGCCTTTTCAGCACTTAGGGTCAGAACCACATAAGTTACAACCTCAGGGCTCCCAATTAAGGTAATGTGAGCTCTTTGAGGAAGTACATGTTGGTAATGGTCGGGGTCTCTGCTCTTTGCAAACCTTATGAATGGAGAGGCTCCCTTGTTCTTCCTCAGTTCCCGATTTTTCCACAACAGTGCCTGATACATAATTTACAGGCTGGTGACGTGTCCTCTTTGAAGTTTCTAGAAACCAGAGTGCACTAATTGGATTGGAGCAGAGAATTTGGAAGATGTTTGAGAGTTAGAGTCAGAGCACAGGGAAGAAAAGGGAGGACAGTTGGGAGCGAGGAACTAATATTGGGTGAGTATTTATTTTATCTGGGCATTTTGTCATGATCACTTTTTATTGCCTCACTATGCTAATATTAAGGCTGACATGTTCAAACAGTATTGCTTTTTAATGAAGATTGGTAGTGGAGAGCAATCAGATTCATGGCAAACATGTTGCTATGGACTGAATTGTCCCCAGCCCCATTCATATGTTGAAGCCCCAACCCTCAAAGTGATGGTATTTGGAGATGGGGCTTTGGGAGATAATTAGGATTTGAGGTGGTCATGATGGTGAGCCCCCATGATGGGATTAGTGCCATCAAAAGAAGAGAGACACCAGTGTGTTCTCTCTCTCTCTCTCTCTCTCTCTTCTCTCTCTCTCTCTCTCTCTCTCTCTCTCTCTCTCTCTCTCTCTCTTCACCACATAAGCTCACAGCAATATAGAGGCCCTATGCAAGCCACGAGGAGAGCTCTCACCAGGACCCGACCACACTGGCACCATGATCTCGGACTTCCAGCCTCCAAAACTGTGAGAAAATGAAGTTCTGTTGTTTAGGCTCCCAGTAGATGGCAGCCTGTTTTGATTGACTGAGCTGACGAAGATGCATGCCCATTGGTGTGTCATGACTTAGGAGGATTGGCAAGAAGTAGCATCCCAGGAGAGATTAGCTTGTCACTTCCCTCGCTTGGCTTCGATGAAGAATCGTTGTTTAAATTCCCAATACATACCTGAGAGTCACCCCAATATATTGCTTGGCTGCCCCACTTTCTTTCTTGGCAGGGCTGTGAGAGGGTCATCCTGCACTGCGGCTCTTCCCAGTTCCCTTGCCCTGTCCCTGGGGCCAAGGTCTCCTGATTGAAACTATACAGATGGGTCCAATGCCCCCTGATGTTTGGGTCCAGGAAGCTCTGAGGAGGAAGGAACCTCTGTTAGATCATGAACTGTGAGGGTGATCTATAAAAGTCTTCACTTACCAATGGACGACAGGGCCCCTGGAAGGTAGCTGAATCCACCCGTAGCTCTGAGTCCACATAGATCATGCGCCAAACCCTTACCAGTTCTCCATGAGGTGCCGTCACTGGGGCAGCTTTCTCCTCTTAGAGTTTGTTTTCCTACCTCAACCAGGGGACCACTTCCCCTCCGCTGCCACTAAACACAACCACGTGGCCCCTTCCCTCACTCTCTCCTGATTGAGGGCCGGTCTTACTGCCACCCCTCAGCTCTCCCAGCCAAGTTCCTGATTCTCCTCCTGAGAATAGCCTATGAGCATTGGCCTTTGTCTGCTTCCCCCGTTAATATTTCCCAGGTGATCTCAACCCCTCAGAACCTCCCTTTTTTGGCTGGCATCGATTTTGCCTGCCAAATGGGAGGCCAGTTGGGCCATAAAAAGAAGATACCTTGAAAGATGCCCGGCCAACCAGAAAAAACGCTGCCAGCATTTCAAAACCTGACACACGCCCTGAGGATAGCTTCACAAGGACTGCATTTTTTTTTTCTGGGAATGTGGCCATTTGGGGCCCCTAAGATAACAGCTTGGAGGTTTTTCCCGCTTTGAAGTTTTTTGTTTTTAATAAACATTTTCTGCTTGAAAAGAACCTGGATTTTATAAATTCATCTGTTCACGCTTATGATTTCAGGTCTTTCATTTCTCCAGCCATCAGGGAAAAATAACTTGGGCTGAAGTGAGGGTGAACTGGCCATGGTTACCTGTCAAACTCGCAGGAGATGCTGTCAGAGCTCCCACGACAGGGACCAGTTTCTTCTAGAGTCGATCTTGTGACCTGGCACTGGGTGTGATTGGTCTTGACACTCAGATCCTTCTGCCAGGGGGTGCATGACACGTTTGGACACAAGGTCTTGTAAAAATGAAATTTTGATCTTTGTTCATCTGTGTTTCTCTTGGAGCTGTTTGTTTTGGGGGGTCTTGAGCACCCAAATAGGTAGCAGCTCTGCTTGGGAGCCACTGGGAGATGGGCAGATGGCTTCTCTGAGTGGCAATCTTTCAGGAGTTGTACTGATTGAAAGAGAGATTTCTCAATAATCTCATTTCTGAGTAGAACCCACGGTGATGAATGAAAGCTTATGGAATACACTGGGGGAACTTTCAGTGGCAACTCTTCTCTATTGGGCATCTCTAGCACTACTAACTTTATTGAAGCCCACCTGCGGTTAACAGCACCCAAAGGGTGGAGACTCTGGATCAGGTAGAAGGGGAACAGGTTCCCCTTGTTTCAACCACGGACGTGCCTGTTCTGGAGCCCACTGGTCTACAGCTTTGTCCCGGGAAAGTGAGGGGTTGACATGGATTGAGTAGGCAGAGAGCTTTCAAACACTTTAGGATCTCAACATATGTTCTCTCCAGGCCCTTGAGGTAGAGGCCTCACTTCCCAGCAAAGTGTAGAAAACTTAAAATTGGATTTAGTTGCTAAGTGATCCAGAGAAAATGGGCCTTACCCTCCTGGAGTCTAGTTTGACAAGAACTACTTTGTAGTCAAAAACCAAATCAAAACGAAACACCCCAAAACCCAAACCAGACAATCACAAACACAAATTAACTGGATTGGTGAAGACCAGTGCAAACGAAAATATCAGAAGCACCCAGCTGGGACCTTATAAAATGTAAAGTCTGTTATAAATTTTCCTTTGCCTGGAAAACACATAGTTGTAATAAAACTTAGTGGGATGGCCTAAATGTTACCGACAGATTTGGTAATAAAAAGAGACTTCAAGACACTGGAGGCACAAACCTGGGGACTCAGATTCTAGTTGAGCTCTTGATGGCGTATTTTCCCAGCTCTGAAAGCCCCTGCCCCAACGCTTGCAGAACCCAGTGGCTCTCGGGGAAGCCCCTCACATAGTGTCAGGCTGTAACACCTTATGTTAAACACTGCAGCTGAGTACCAGCAAGACATGGATCATGTGTGCCCACAGCTGTGAGTGAACTCTCGGAACGATGGTTCTCAGTCCTGGCAACTTACTCTTATTGACTATGAACATCTATAGACTGACTGGACAAGGATGATAGTTTATCCCATCTCAGACGGGAGACATCTCTCTGCTTCTCCCAAATGCAGGTTTACGAGTTTTTAGACATTCTATAGAAAATGTAAGCCTGATGACCAACCGAAGCCTCGGCTTGTCAGACCCAGGTTTTAAGTGAGAAACAGGCAGGTTTGTTTTTTGTTTTTGCTTTTACTTTGTAACCAGTTCCCACCTTGGGGTGACGTCCACCAGGAACAGTACTAGATCATGTGCTGTTTTGTTGACTCTTCTGTAGCCTTCATATTGACTATGAACTAATACATGGGCTCATCCAAGACCCACAGTTATTGATACTTGTACATAGTTGGTACTACAACTTTGTAATAGCAGTTAGGGTCAGCAGTTGTAGCAGTAAAATCAGGAAAGTGTTTGAACCCATCATTTCAATTTGTTTCTTAATGGATTGAAATCACCTTTTGGATGAATGGGACATGAACACTTGCCCCGCCCCCATTGTGATATATGGGAAGACACACACTGTTTTACATTCAGATCATACTTTTCACTGCCTTGAACTAGGAGTGACTTGGAGAAACAAGGGATCTCATACCTGCCTACCTACTTCCAGCAGGAGATATCCAGAGCAATGATCATAGAAACAACATCACCAATGTTGGTAGCTGTTTCTTATTCTTTAAATTGCTTTATAAACAAAAGTCATACATGGTTAGGAGTATGAACTTTGGCTCCCGCTGCCTGGGTTCAAATCAGGTTTTGTCTCCTATTAGTTAGGTGACCCTGTGCCTCATTCGCTCCATCAGTGAGCAGGAACAAGGTCTAGCTCCTCAGTGAGTTCGCATGACTTAATCCCTGTCAGGTCCTGAGAGTAGCCTGGAATATGCAAAGGTTAGCCATGGAAGCCTGCACACTTTGATCCTGTGCACATCAACGGAAAATTTACAGGCTGAAATTCTCGTGGCTATTCTTCATGGTGTGGCCTAGCTCACCTCTGCATCTGTGGCTGGGACTGACCCAGGACTCTTCACTAAGGAGAATCTTTGATTTCCTGCCTGTTGGAGTCTCCAGATGGAAGGGGGAGGGCTCCCCTTCAGCCATTCTCTACGGGTGCTCCTCGGCTCAGCTCCTCCAGGAGGACACCGCCCTTACTCTTGGCTCTGCTGCTGGTTAAGGAAATGTGAGTTTGAAATGGCAGACCACACAAGTTGAACCATAGGTGTTTTTTGGGGTGAACTTCACTGAGCTCATTGTCTCTCAATATTGACTTTAAAAAACCTCTGCTAAGAGAAACAATATCTAAGGATATTGTTCAAATGACAATCTGGAATCCAAAGTCTCATCTAAACTATCCCTGATCAAGTCCTATCACTAGAATTGGGCACTGAGCCCTCATCACATGCCCTTCCCATGCCCCTCTCTGGACGCCTACTGCTTTCACTGAACTGTCTTTGGTGGGGTGCTCCCAGCCTGTATTGGGAGTGGTTGAAAACAAAACTCAGTGTGTTTCCTACAAGGGTGCTGCTCATTGCATCATGTGAGGTCCTCCTTCAGCAGCTTCCGTGGAGACGTTTCTCTCTGGTCTTAGCTCTACCTCTGCTTATCTGATGTTTCTCTTCGCAGCCCCTGTGAATTATATAAATGACCAACTTTCCCTTTCCACATCGGCTTCTACGTTTGAGGTCAAGTGTGGGCCAACTCCTAGAGCTTTTTCATCTTCACTTTTCCAGCCTTATTTCTGGCTTCTACTTTATCCCTACCTTAATTCCTTTTCTTTTTTGCTGTCCGTTTCCCCCTTTATCTTCTTGCCCTAATGTAATCTCATAAGCCTCCTGAAAACTTACCTGGTGCAAGGTGGGGCTATCCATGAATAAAGAAGTAACTCTAAGGAAGAGGTGTTGTCATCCCCACTTTAGAGATGAAGAAACTGAGGGTCTGAAGGGTCAACCAACTTGCCTAGTGCCATAAAGCTAGTAGTGGGGAGATGGCCAAGGTCAAGCTCAGGCTTGGCTGACTCGGTAGCCTTGTTCTATCTTTACTCCCCTCCTTTGAAATATTCAGAAACAGTCTCAGAAAGAGGTATACTGGGCATTAGAGGAGCCGCTGATAGAAGAGGATGGTGGGATGAAACTGATGAGAACTGAAAGTTATACTTCTCTTTTTATCTAGAAAGGACATATTTATGGAACATTGGTCACCAGGGCATAAGTAATCTATAGAGTCAATCCTAACTGCATTGTATCCTTGATGAGCGGAGACTGGTTAGCTTGGATAATTGGATTGTCAAGTTAACTGAGAGTCAACTCCATAGACTGAACTTTCCCACCCTGACTATTGAAAGTGTTCTGTCATCTCTGACTACTCTTCTGCTTTAGGTACTACATCGTAATGCACACGTGGGACCTCTATTAAAATTCTAGACTCCATTCAACCCCTAATGTGCCACTCAGATCATAGCAGGCCCTCATGGTTCTTGATTCTGTTGAATGTCTGAAGTCTTCTTGGGTGTGGGGTCATGCTTGTATTTATTGGTTCTCTCTGAGCCTGATGTAGATGGACATGCAGACTGTGGGGAGGAAACCCATCCCATTGAGCTCCTAAACCCACCTGCTGACCATTGAGTCCACTGGCCTGCAATGAGGGGAATCTCCACAATACCACAGTCTGAGACAAGTCCATTTTGCTGTGATTTGCCTGTTTCACTTAAAATATAAGCTCAATAATTCTGTTTCAGTTACTTGAGAGTCCATGTTGGAAGGTTTTTGGCTAATCAAGATTTTGTTTGCCTCTATGACTTTCTCATTATCCACAATCAATTACTGAATTCCTTCTGGTGCCCAGAAAATCATGCTTGGCTTTGAGAGTAAAAATGTATGAGGACTAGAAAAGCCCAATTTCATGGTGATGAACTGACTGCGCCGGCTGTGGTTGGTTGTACACTGAAGGCAACATGAATCTCTCCTGTGGAATATTGGAAAAAGAACTGGCTTTGGTCTCAGATCCACGACTGACCTTCTGTAAGACTCATGGGTGGTTCCTTACCCCGGATGAACCTCAGTTTCCTCCTCTGCACAGTAGGGATGGTAAAAAGATAAGAGAGAATACTCATGAAACCCTGGCACATAATAGATGCTCAATATATTGTAGCTGGTAATACTGTGCCCCTGAGCATCCTCTGCTCAGAAAAACAGGGAGGACTCCCTTTCAGAACTGATTTGAGAATGAGTATAACTTCTGTGAGTTCCCTTTGGATGCAGGTGGAAGGGCCAACTCCACTGGAAGCTACAGTCTAGGGCAGTGATGGTGAACCTTTTGAGCTCGGCGTGTCAGCGTTTTGAAAAACCCTAACTTAACTCTGGTGCCGTGTCACATATAGAAATTTTTTGATATTTGCAACCATAGTAAAACAAAGATTTATATTTTTTATATATTTAAATGCCATTTAACAAAGAAAAATCAACCAAAAAATGAGTTCACGTGTCTCCTCTGACACGCATGTCATAGGTTCGCCATCACTGGTCTAGGGTCACATGTCTATGAATAGCCAGTGTAAATACACAATTGAGTGGAACCGTCCGCATCAGCAAAGACATCTGTGAGCTGCTGTCAGGCAGGTGCAGCAGCCAGTGTCCCTCCCACTCATCAAACCGCGCAGCGCCCCACAGATGAACACTGTGCGCGTGCTTGTTACGCACACTTTGTGCTGAAAAAGAGCAAATCAGTAGGAGAAAATGTGGATTTGTCCTGCTGAGACGAGGGCTGGGGCTGCAGGGAGGAGAGCCGGGTGGAGAAGGGATGCTGCAGACGGGCAGAGAGGGGTCCCTTCTCTCGGGGTGGGGAACTTCCCAAGTCCAGAAAGCCTCTCTGCATTCCACAGGTGGAAATGACACCCACAAAACTGGGATACGGAATTGAGGACTTTTCTTGCTCTGGTTATGTCCTTGGTCCCCACCTGGGCAGCCTAACCTCCAGTTCTTTCGTTTCTCTCTCCCTCTCTCCTTCTATCTCTTTTCTTTCCCTTTTCTTCCTTTGCAGCCTGATTTTCTCTCCTCCCCTCTACTCTCCCTTGCCTCCCTGCACCCCTTCCTCCTGCTCTCCTTTTCCAAACTCTAGGTTGATGCACAGGTACCTCTTTCACTAACTGAACTCCTCCATTGCCCCCACCCCTTACCAAGCCCTTAACACCCAGTTGCTCCGTGGGACACACACTTAGCCTGTTATAGCTGCAGTTCAGCTGCCAAGTCCTGAGCTGACTAATCCTGCAGGGAGGGGTGGGTGCAGAGGTCTGGGGAAATGCAGGCTGATGCCCTCCACCCACTCTCCTGGCAGGTCTATCCTCACCGAGCTCCAGCCTCCCATCCTATCCTCCAGGATCCTTCACACTGAACCCTGGGACCTCGGCTAGGCAGCCCCAAGAGGGGGAAGAGAGCCACCCTTGCCCCTCTCTGTTATCAGCAATGGAGGGCTGAGCATCTCTGGTGCATGGGCAGGGTTGCTGGGAAAGTGGCCCCAGGAGCTCCAGGGGCCAGGTGTCTCTGGCTTCACCCGCCAATGCTGTAACCAGTAGGCACTCCAACCCAGCTGACCTGGGGTCAGAGTATCCCACCTCCCCCACATTGGCCACATTGCTCTACACCCACCCCATTCCGAGGAGATCAGAGAGGGGAGTCAGTCTCCATTGCCATGAGGACCAATGCTTACCTGTCCATTGGACAGCTCTGTGTGGGCAGATGGGGCCCGTGCCTTCTCTTCTCTGGCTGACTCAGGCTTGTAAGTTCCCCTTTCTCCAGCAAAGCCTAGTCCTTAATCCCTGCCATGGGGTATTGTCCCTAATCCTGGTGCACCAAGGGTGCCCCATAGGGACTCACCTGGCATGAGATGCCCTAAGGAAACTGGGCACTCCGGCAGAGGTTGCCATAGCCCATGGGGCCAGGCTGAGCAGAGAGAATCCTGAAGACTTCCTAGCTCAGGCTGCCATCACAAGATACCAGGCTTAAGCAACAGATATTCATTTCTCACGGTTCTGGAGGCTATAAAATCAAGGTGCTGGCCAAGTGGCTTCTGTGCGGCAGATTCCTGGCTTGTAGACGGCCGCTTCCTTGCTGTGTCCTCATGTGGCCTGTACTCTGTGTTTTCAGAGATCAATCTCTGG